>NC_092335.1:201245000-201507500 GCF_046630445.1 Rutidosis leptorrhynchoides
AAAATGAGACTATTAAATTAAGAAACTCGAAAACGATATATATAACGATTATCGTTATAACAACGTCTTACTAAGTACATATAAATCATATTAAGATATTTATACACTTGGTTAATTATGTTAAATGATAAGTAAATATATCATTAAGTGTATTAACAATGAACTACATATGTAAAAATAAGACTACTAACTTAATGATTTCGAAACGAGACATATATGTAACGATTATCGTTGTAACGACATTTAACTGTATATATATCATACTAAGATATATTATATATCATACTATCATGATAATATAACAATTTAACATCTCTTTAGATATAATAAACAATGGGTTAATAACATTTAACAAGACCGTTAACCTAAAGGTTTCAAAGCAACATATACATGTAACGACTAACGATGACTTAACGACTCAGTTAAAATGTATTTTCATGTAGTGTTTTAATATGTATTCATACACTTTTGAAAGACTTCAAGACACTTATCAAAATACTTCTACTTAACAAAAATGCTTACAATTACATCCTCGTTCAGTTTCATCAACAATTCTACTCGTATGCACCCGTATTCGTACTCGTACAATACACAACTTTTAGATGTATGTACTATTGGTATATACACTCCAATGATTAGCTCTTAGCAGCCCATGTGAGTCACCTAACACATGTGGGAACCATCATTTGGCAACTAGCATGAAATATCTCATAAAATTACAAAAATATGAGTAATCATTCATGACTTATTTACATGTAAACAAAATTACACATCCTTTATATCTAATCCATATACCAACAACTAAAAACACCTAAAAACACTTTCATTCTTCAATTTTCTTCATCTAATTGATCCCTCTCAAGTTCTATCTTCAAGTTCTAAGTGTTCTTCATAAATTCTACAAGTTCTAGTTTCATAAAATCAAGAATACTTCCAAGTTTGCTAGCTTACTTCCAATCTTGTAGAGTGATCATCCAACCTCAAGAAATCTTTCTTATTTACAGTAAGATATCTTTCTAATACAAGGTAATACTCATATTCACACTTTGATTCAATTTCTATAACTATAACAATCTTATTTCGAGTGAAAATCTTACTTGAACTGTTTTCGTGTCATGATTCTGCTTCAAGAACTTTCAAGCCATCCAAGGATCCTTTGAAGCTAGATCCATTTTTCTCATTTCCAGTAGCTTTATCCAGAAAACTTGAGGTAGTAATGATGTTCATAACATCATTCGATTCATACATATAAAACTATCTTATTCGAAGGTTTAAACTTGTAATCACTAGAACATAGTTTAGTTAATTCTAAACTTGTTCTCAAACAAAAGTTAATCCTTCTAACTTGACTTTTAAAATCAAATAAACACATGTTCTATATCTATATGATATGCTAACTTAATGATTTAAAACCCGAAAACACGAAAAACACCGTAAAACCGGATTTACGCCGTCGTAGTAACACCGCGGGCTGTTTTAGGTTAGTTAATTAAAAACTATGACAAAGTTTGATTTAAAAGTTGTTCTTCTGGGAAAATGATTTTTCTTATGAACATGAAACTATTTCCAAAAATCATGGTTAAACTCAAAGTGAAAGTATGTTTTTCAAAATGGTCATCAAGACGTCGTTCTTTCGACTGAAATGACTACCTCTTACAAAAACGACTTGTAACTTATATTTCTGACTATAAACCTATACTTTTTCTGTTTAGATTCATAAAATAGAGTTCAATATGAAACCATAGCAATTTGATTCACTCAAAACGGATTTAAAATGAAGAAGTTATGGGTAAAACAAGATTGGAGAGTTTTTTTTTCTTGTTGTAGCTACGTGAAAATTGGTAACAAATCTATATTAATCATATCCTAGCTAACTTATATTGTATTATACATGTATTCTAATATATTATGTAATCTTGGGATACCATAGACACGTATGCAAATGTTTTGACATATCATATCGACCCATGTGTATATATTATTTGGAACAACCATAGACACTCTATATGCAGTAATGTGGGAGTTAGCTATACAGGGTTGAGGTTGATTCCAAAAATATATATACTTTGAGTTGTGATCTAGCCTGAGACGTGTATACACTGGGTCGTGGATTGATTCAAGATAATATATATCAATTTTTTTCTGTACATCTAACTTTGGACAACTAGTTGTAGGTTACTAACGAGGACAGCTGACTTAATAAACTTAAAACATCAAAATGTATTAAAAGTGTTGTAAATATATTTTGAATATACTTTGATATATATGTACATATTTGTTATAGGTTCGTGAATCGACCAGTGGTCAAGTCTTACTTCCCGACGAAGTAAAAATCTGTGAAAGTGAGTTATAGTCCCACTTTTAAAATCTAATATTTTTGGGATGAGAATACATGCATGTTTTATAAATGATTTACAAAATAGACACAAGTACGTGAAACTACATTCTATGGTTGAATTATCGAAATCGAATATGCCCCTTTTTAGTAAGTCTGGTAATCTAAGAATTAGGGAACAGACACCCTAATTGACGTGAATCCTAAAGATAGATCTATTGATCCTAACAAACCCCATCCAAAGTACCGGATTCTTTAGTACTTCGAAATTTATATCATATTCGAAGGGTGTCCCAGAATGATGGGGATATTCTTATATATGCATCTTGTTAATGTCGGTTACCAGGTGTTCACCATATGAATGATTTTTATCTCTATGTATGAGATGTGTATTGAAATATGAAATCTTGTGGTCTATTGTTACGATTTGATATATATAGGTTAAACCTATAACTCACCAACATTTTTGTTGACGTTTAAAGCATGTTTATTCTCAGGTAAATACTAAGAGCTTCCGCTGTTACATATACTAAAATAAGGACAAGATTTAGAGTCCATGTTTGTATAATATTGTGTAAAAACTGCATTCAAGAAACATATGTCGATGTAATATATTTCTATTGTAAAACATTATGTAATGGTCGTGTGTAAACAGTATATTTTAGATTATCATTATTTGATAATCTACGTAATTCTTTTGAAACCTTTATTGATAAAATAAAGGTTATGGTTGTTTTAAAAATGAATGCAGTCTTTGAAAAACATCTCATATAGAGGTCAAAATCTCGCAACGAAATCAATTAATATGGAATGTTTATAATCAATATGAACGGGACATTTCAGTTGGTATCCGAGCGTTGGTCTTAGAGAACCAGAAAATTTGCATTAGTGTGTCTTATCGAGTTTGTTAGAATGCATTAGTGAGTCTGGACTTCGACCGTGTTTTCTTTAAAAATGATTGCTTAACATTTTTGTTGGAAACTTTATATTATTAACATGTAAATATTATGCGATATATTAATCTCTTAACATGTTTGATATTGTGTGATACATGTCTACCTCTAGCACAAATTCCATTGACTCACCTAATAATAACGAAGAGTCGAATATATATTGGCAAGATTCACAAGTTCCTGAAGAACCGGAAGAAGGGGAAACGGAACCGGAAGAAGAGGAACCGGAAGAAGAGGAACCAGAAGAAGAGGAACCGGAAGAAGAAGAGGTTCCGGAGGGGGGAATAGTAGGAACCACAGAAAACCGGTCAAATAAAAAAAATCCTCAACCAATGGACCAAAGTTAATAATGGTCAATGGTGTTTCCGCTAAGGAAGCAAAATATTGGGAAAATTACCAATTTTCTGATGAATCGGATCCTGATGAGGATACCGACGATGTTATAGAAATTACCCCGACCCAATTTAAAGAGGCAAAAGAAAATAATAAGGGGAAAGACATTAAAATAGAGAAATCTTATTCCGACCCCGATGAACTTTATATGTACCGTCAACACCCGTATTTTCTATATCGTGACAATAACCCGGGAATCTCTAAACCACCAGGTTTTTCTAAACCAATGTGGAAAACAACGACTCGTATTAGAGGAACATCATATATCCCTAGAAAATTAGGAAAAAGAACCAAGTCTGAAGAAGAAGAAGAAACCAGTGATTCCGATTAGAGGGGTGTGAGCATGTTGTGTAATAAATATATTGTAGTGTGCTTGTACTTTTATGTTCTATGTAAAAATTTCTTGTATTATTTGATAATTACCTTTTACGAATCTAATCCTCGTCTGTTTTACAGTATAAATACACAATGGACGTTAAGGATAGACAACCAAAAATATTAGAAGACCTACCCGAGGACATGATTGATGAGATCTTGTCTAAAGTCTGTCAGAATTCGTCGGCACAATTGTTTACAGCAAAATTAGTTTGTAGAACATTTGATGAAAGTTCCAATCATGCCTTAATTTATAAAAGGCTATCCTTTGAAAGACGGGGTATATCACATTGGGAAGACCGTAAGTTACGCCGTGTTTTCTTTAAATCACTAAATGCGGGAATCCCAAGTGCAATTTTACGCTACGGGTTAAGAACTTATTTTGACTCAATATATCCCAACATAGGACTTCATGAGTTATAAAGAGCTGCTAACATACAACATAAAGAAGCATGTTATGCTTACGGGTTAGTGATGTTCGCTTCTCACCAAAGTGAGAAAAAGAACATCGGATTACAACTGCTAAATAAAACATTCTCACAAGTGACGGACTCAGTAGTTGGGGTGAGAAACAAGGTTTATAGATTGTTACGGGACTGTTGGACATTACATAACCCTCGTCTCTTTGACGACGTTACAACACGCTGTCTTATCAACGGCCATAACGGTTATGTTCCACAAGACCAAGCATGGGAAGTAGTCCTAGTAAAACCAGAATGCATGACTTGTTTCTGAACGTATGAATTACGTGTCTTTATTGCCTTTGCTGAACGACTTGTGTACTAGCTAGAATTATCTTCACAACTATCTTGTATCAAATTTATTGTGTGCTATATTTCATGCTATATGTAAAATAAGCGGTATTGTAAATTTGTAAAATATTGTGTAAAAGTTTGAACGCGAAATATTATTATAATCAGTTTTTCATATAGAATTGTAGTAGTTGAATTGTATATTAGCTACTAAGTATGAACTTAACGGGTAGGTACTACCCGAATTTAAACTTATAAAACGCTAATATGAAGAAAAAGCTTTTATAAATGAGTTCATATTATGCTACGAGATACTATTGACTACTCTTAATATTCTGTATGATTAACTTGTTTCATTTGACTATTTTGAAGGAAATGGCACCGACTACTTGACACACCTTGAATATGAGCGAAGAGGAATTTCGTGCCTTTCTTGCTTCAAACATAGCCGCAGTACAGGCTGCGCTACATACCAACAACAACCTTGGATCTAGCAGTACAGGAAATCATGTAGGATGCACCTACAAATAATTCACTGCCTGCAAACCTTTGGAATTTGATGGAGCCGAAGGACCGATCGGATTGAAACGGTGGACCGAGAAGGTCGAATCGGTGTTTGCCATATGTAAGTGTACTGAAGAGGACAAAGTGAAGTACGCTACGCATACCTTCACAGGTACCGTGTTAACATGGTGGAATACCTATCTAGAGCAAGTGGGACAAGATGATGCTTACGCACTACCGTGGTCAGCATTCAAGCACTTGATGAACGAGAAGTACCGTCCTAGAACCGAGGTCAATAAGCTCAAGACAGAACTTAGAGGGTTAAAAACCCAAGGATTTGATATTACCATGTACGAAAGACGATTCACAGAATTGTGCCTATTATGTCCGGGAGCGTTCGAAGATGAGGAAGAGAAGATCGACGCATTTGTGAAAGGATTACCGGAAAGAATCCAAGAAGATATAAGTTCACACGAGCCCACCTCCATACAACAGGCATGTAGAATGGCTCACAAACTAGTGAACCAGATTGAGGAAAGAATTAAAGAACAGACGGCTGAAGAGGCCAATGTGAAGCAAGTCAAAAGAAAGTAGGAGGAAAACGGTGATAAGAATCACCAATACAACAACCACAGCAATTACAACAATAATCGCAACAACTATCCCAACAATCGCAACATCAATCGCAACTACAACAAATGGCCCAACAACAACAACAACAACGACTACTACAACAATCATCCCAACAACAATAACAACCGCAACAACAACAATCAGAAGCAGCTATGCCAAAGGTGTGAAAAGTATCACTCGGGGTTCTGCACCAAATTTTGCAACAAGTGTAAAAGAAATGGTCATAGCGCGGCAAAGTGTGAGGTCTACGGACCAGGGGTTAACAGAACGAAAGGAACAAATGGTGTTGGAACGAGTAATGTCGAAGCAAGTAGTGTCGGAGCAAGTTATGCCAATGTAGTTTGTTATAAATGTGGAAAACTGGGCCACATTATTAGAAATTGCCCGAACCAGGAGAACACGAATGGACAAGGTCGCGAAAGAGTTTTCAATATTAATGCGGCAGAGGCACAGGAAGACCCGGAGCTTGTTACGGGTACGTTTCTTATTGACAATAAATCTGCTTACGTTTTATTTGATTTGGGTGCGGATAGAAGTTATATGAGTAGAGATTTTTGTGCTAAATTAAGTTGTCCATTGACGCCGTTGGATAGTAAATTTTTACTCGAATTAGCAAACGGTAAATTAATTTCAGCAGATTATATATGCCGAATCGAGAAATTAAATTGGGTAGCGAAATATTTAAGATTGATTTGATACCAGCAGAGTTAGGAAGTTTTGATGTAATAGTTGGCATGGACTTGCTAAAGGAGATGAAAGCAGAGATCGTATGTTACAAAAATGCAATTCGCATTGTACGAGAAGAAGGAGAACCCTTAATGGTGTACGAAGAAAAGGGCAACACGAAGCTACATCTTATTAGTAATTTGAAGGCACAAAAACTAATAAGAAAAGGTTGCTATGCTGTTCTAGCACACGTCGAGAAAGTACAATCTGAAGAAAAGAGCATCAATGATGTTCCCATCGCAAAAGAATTTCCCGATGTATTTTCGAAAGAATTACCGGGACTACCTCCACATCGATCTGTTGAATTTCAAATAGATCTTGTACCAGGAGCTGCACCAATAGCTCGTGCTCCTTACAGACTCACACCCAGCGAGATAAAAAGAATTATTAGAACGTGGTTTCATTCGACCAAGCACATCACCATGGGGAGCTCCTGTTTTGTTTGTCAAGAAGAACGATGGTACATTTAGGTTGTGTATTGACTACAGAGAGTTGAATAAACTTACCATCAAAAACCGTTATCCACTGCCAAGAATTGATGACTTATTTGATCAACTACAAGGCTAATCAGTTTAATCGAAAATTGATTTACGTTCTCGATATCATCAAATGCGAGTAAAGGAGGATGATATTCCAAAAACTGCTTTTAGGACGCGTTATGGTCATTACGAATTTATGGTTATGCCTTTGGATTGACTAACGCACCAGCTGTGTTCATGGACCTTATGAACCGAGTGTGTGGGCCATATCTTGACAAGTTTGTCATTGTTTTCATCGATGACATACTTATTTACTCAAAGAATGATCAAGAGCACGAAGAACATTTGAGAAAAGTGCTAGAAGTATTGAGGAAAGAAAAATTGTACGCTAAGTTTTCAAAGTGTGCATTTTGGTTGGAAGAAGTTCAATTCCTCGGTCACATAGTAAACAAAGAAGGTATCCAGGTGGACCCGGCAAAGATCGAAACCGTTGAAAAGTGGGAAACCCCAAAAACTCCGAAGCATATACGTCAATTTTTAGGATTGGCTGGTTACTACAGAAGATTCATCCAATATTTCTCCAAAATAGCAAAACCCTTGACTGCATTAACGCATAAAGGGAAGAAATTTGAATGGAAGGATGAACAAGAGAAGGAGTTTCAGTTATTGAAGAAAAGCTAACTACGGCACCTATATTGTCATTGCCTGAATGGAATGATGATTTTGTGATTTATTGTGACGCATCAAAGCAAGGTCTCGGTTGTGTATAATGCAACAAACGAAGGTGATTGCTTATGCGTCTAGACAATTGAAGATTCACGAGCAAAATTATAAGACTCACGATTTGGAATTGGGTGCTGTTGTTTTTGCATTAAAGACTTGGAGGCATTATTTATATGGGGTCAAAAGTATTATATATACCGACCACAAAAGTCTCCAACATATATTTAATCAGAAGCAACTGAATATGAGACAACGCAGGTGGATTGAACTGTTGAATGATTATGATTTTGAGATTTGATACCACCCAGGGAAGGCGAATGTGGTAGCCGATGCTTTGAGTAGAAAGGACAGAGAACTTATACGGGTAAAAGCTATGAATATAATTATTCGTACTAACCTTACTACTCAAATAAAGGAGGCGTAACAGGGGGTTGTAAAAGAAGGAAAGTTGAAGAATGAGATACCCAAAGGATCAGAGAAACATCTTAATATTCGGGAAGACGGAACCCGATATAGGGCTGATAGAATTTGGGTACCAAGGTTTGGAGATGTGAGAGAAATGGTACTTAAGGAAGCACATAAAACCAGATATTCAATACATCCCGGAGCGGGGAAGATGTATAAAGATCTCAAGAAACACTTTTGGTGGTTGGGTATGAAAGCCGATATTGCTAAATATGTAGGAGAATGTTTGACGTGTTCTAAGGTCAAAGCTGAACATCAGAAACCATCAGGTCTACTACAACAACCTGAAATCCCGGAATGGAAATGGGAAAACATTACCATGGATTTCATTACTAAATTGCTAAGGACTGCAAGTGGTTATGATACTATTTGGGTAATAGTTGATCGTCTCACCAAGTCAGCACACTTCCTGCCAATGAGAGAAGATGACAAAATGGAGAAGTTGGCACGATTGTATTTGAAGGAGGTTGTCTTCAGACATGGAATACCCATCTCTATTATCTTTGATAGGGATGGTAGATTTGTTTCAAGGTTCTAGCAGACATTACAGCAAGCATTAGGAACTCGTCTAGACATGAGTACTGCCTATCATCCACAAACTGATGGGCAGAGTGAAAGGACGATACAAATGCTTAAAGACATGCTACAAGCATGTGTTATTGATTTCGGAAACAGTTAGGATCGACATCTACCGTTAGCAGAATTTTCCTACAACAACAGTTACCATTCAAGCATTGAGATGGCGCCGTTTGAAGCACTTTATGGTAGAAAGTGAAGGTCTCTGATTTGTTGGAATGAAGTGGGGGATAGATAGATTACGGGTCCGAAGATAATACAAGAAGCTACCGATAAAATCATCCAAATTCAACAACGATTGAAAACCGCCCAGAGTCAACAAAAGAGCTACGCATACAGTAAAAGAAAAGATATAGAGTTTGAAATTGGAGAAATGGTCATGCTTAAGGTTTCACCTTGGAAAGACGTTGTTCGATTTGGTAAATGGGGGAAACTAAATCCAAGGTACATTGGACCATTCAAGATTATAGATCGTGTCGGACCAGTTGCTTACCAACTGGAGCTACCTCAACAACTCGTGGCTGTACATAACACTTTCCACTCTCGAATTTGAAGAAATGTTTTGCTAAAGAAGATGTCACTATTCCGTTGGACGAGATCCAAATCAATGAAAAACTTCAATTCATTGAAGAACCCGTCGAAATAATGGATCGTGAGGTTAAGAGACTTAAGAAAAACAAGATACCGATTGTTAAGGTTCGATGGAATGCTCGTAGAGGACCCGAGTTCACCTGGGAGCGTGAAGATCAGATGAAGAAGAAAATACCCGCATCTATTTTCAGATGATTCGTCAACACCTTCAACAGCTTAAAATTTCGGGACGAACTTTATTTAACGGGTAGGTACTATAGTGACCCGAACTTTTCCATGTTTATATATATTAAATGAAATTTTTATTTACATGATTAAGTGTTTCCAACATGTTAAGCAATCAAACTTGTTAAGACTTGATTAATTGAAATAGGTTTCATATAGACATTTGACCACCCAAGTTGACCGGTGATTCACGAACGTTAAAACTTGTTAAAAATATATGATGACATATTTATGGTTATATATATTGTTAACATGATTTTATGATAAGTAAGTATCTCATTAAGTATTTTAACAAAGAGTTATATACATAAAAATGAGACTATAAATTAAGAAACTCGAAAACGATATATATAACGATTATCGTTATAACAACGTCTTACTAAGTACATATGAATCATATTAAGATATTGATACACTTGGTTAATTATGTTAAATGATAAGTAAATATATCATTAAGTGTATTAACAATGAACTACATATGTAAAAATAAGACTACTAATTTAATGATTTCGAAACGAGACATATATGTAACGATTATCGTTGTAACGACATTTAACTGTATATATATCATACTAAGATATATTATATATCATACTATCATGATAATGTAACAATTTAACATCTCTTTAGATATAATAAACAATGGGTTAAAAACATTTAACAAGACCGTTAACCTAAAGGTTTCAAAGCAACATATACATGTAACGACTAACGATGACTTAACGACTCAGTTAAAATGTATTTTCATGTAGTGTTTTAATATGTATTCATAAACTTTTGAAAGACTTCAAGACACTTATCAAAATACTTCTACTTAACAAAAATGCTTACAATTACATCCTCGTTTAGTTTCATCAACAATTCTACTCGTATGCACCCGTATTCGTACTCGTACAATACACAACTTTTAGATGTATGTACTATTGGTATATACACTCCAATGATCAGCTCTTAGCAGCCCATGTGAGTCACCTAACACATGTGGGAACCATCATTTGGCAACTAGCATGAAATATCTCATAAAATTACAAAAATATGAGTAATCATTCATGACTTATTTACATGTAAACAAAATTACACATCCTTTATATCTATTCCATATACCAACGACCAAAAATACCAACAAACACTTTCATTATTCAATTTTCTTCATCTAATTAATCTCTCTCAAGTTCTATCTTCATGTTCTAAGTGTTCTTCATAAATTCTACAAGTCCTAGTTTCATAAAATCAAGAATACTTCCAAGTTTGCTAGCTTACTTCCAATCTTGTAGAGTGATCATCCAACCTCAAGAAATCTTTCTTATTTATAGTAAAATATCTTTCTAATACAAGGTAATACTCATATTCAAACTTTGATTCAATTTCTATAACTATAACAATCTTATTTCGAGTGGAAATCTTACTTGAACTGTTTTCGTGTCATGATTCTGCTTCAAGAACTTTCAAGCCATCCATGGATCCTTTGAAGCTAGATCCATTATTCTCATTTCCAGTAGATTTATCCAGAAAACTTGAGGTAGTAATGATGTTCATAACATCATTCGATTCATACATATAAAGCTATCTTATTTAAAGGTTTAAACTTGTAATCACTAGAACATAGTTTAGTTAATTCTAAACTTGTTCACAAACAAAAGTTAATCCTTCTAACTTGACTTTTAAAATCAACTAAACACATGTTCTATATCTATATGATATGCAAACTTAATGATTTAAAACCTGAAAACACGAAAAACACCGTAAAACCGGATTTACGCCGTCGTAGTAACACCGCGGGCTGTTTTGGGTTAGTTAATTAAAAACTATGATAAACTTTGATTTAAAAGTTGTTCTTCTAGTAAAATGATTTTTCTTATGAACATGAAACTATATCCAAAAATCATGGTTAAACTCAAAGTGAAAGTATGTTTTTCAAAATGGTCATCAAGACGTCGTTCTTTCGACTGAAATGACTACCTTTTACAAAAACGACTTGTAACTTATATTTCTGACTATAAACCTATACTTTTTCTGTTTAGATTCATTAAATAAATTTTAATATGAAACCATAGCAATTTGATTCACTTAAAACGGATTTAAAACGAAGAAGTTATGGGTAAAACAAGATAGGATATATTTTTTTTCTTGTTGTAGCTACGTGAAAATTGGTAACAAATCTATATTAATCATATCCTATCTAACTTATATTATATTATACATGTATTCTAATATATTATGTAATCTTGAGATATCATAGACACGTATACAAATGTTTTGACATATCATATCGACCCATGTGTATATATTATTTGGAACAACCATAGACACTCTATATGCAATAATGTGGGAGTTAGCTATACAGGGTTGAGGTTGATTCCAAAAATATATATACTTTGAGTTGTGATCTAGCCTGAGACGTGTATACACTGGGTCGTGGATTGATTCAAGATAATATATATCAATTTTTTTCTGTACATCTAACTTTGGACAACTAGTTGTAGGTTACTAACGAGGACAGCTGACTTAATAAACTTAAAACATCAAAATGTATTAAAAGTGTTGTAAATATATTTTGAATATACTTTGATATATATGTACATATTTGTTATAGGTTCGTGAATCGACCAGTGACCAAGTCTTACTTCCCGACGAAGTAAAAATCTGTGAAAGTGAGTTATAGTCCCACTTTTAAAATCTAATATTTTTAGGATGAGAATACATGCAGGTTTTATAAATGATTTACAAAATAGACACAAGTACGTGAAACTACATTCTATGGTTAAATTATCGAAATCGAATATGCCCCTTATTATTAAGTCTGGTAATCTAAGAATTAGGGAACAGACACCCTAATTGACGCGAATCCTAAAGATAGATCTATTGGGCCTAACAAACCCCATCCAAAGTACCGGATGATTTAGTACTTTGAAATTTTTATCATATCTGAAGGGTGTCCTGGAATGATGGGGATATTCTTATATATGCATCTTGTTAATGTCGGTTACCAGGTGTTCACCATATGAATGATTTTTATCTCTATGTATGGGATGTGTATTGAAATATGAAATCTTGTGGTCTATTGTTACGATTTGATATATATAGGTTAAACCTATAACTCACCAACATTTTTGTTGACGTTTAAAGCATGTTTATTCTCAGGTGAATACTAAGAGCTTCCGCTGTTGCATACTAAAATAAGGACAAGATTTGGAGTCCATGTTTGTATGATATTGTGTAAAAACTGCATTCAAGAAACATATGTCGATGTAATATATTTCTATTATAAACCATTATGTAATGGTCATGTGTAAACAGTATATTTTAGATTATCATTATTTAATAATCTACGTAATGCTTTTGAAACCTTTATTGATAAAATAAAGGTTATGGTTGTTTTAAAAATGAATGCAGTCTTTGAAAAACGTCTCATATAGAGGTCAAAATCTCGCAACGAAATCAATTAATATGGAACGTTTATAATCAATATGAACGGAACATTTCAATTTTTGAGAGAGTTTTTGCTGGATTTCTTAGAGGTGAATGAAGCTTACAAGTAGGTGTTTTTAGCTATATAAAATGTGTAGTAAAAATGAAAATGGAATGGAGTATAAATGGTGGTGAAATGATGTATAAGTTTGTAATATTGTGCAAAAGTCTTGTAATATGCCAAGTTCATTAATCATAAATGCTAAGATCCAAAATTTGCTGACTCATGGTTACTAATAAAGTGATTGTGATATGTATATACCAATAGTAAATACGTATAGAAGCTGGGTATGATACGGTTACATATACCCTTGATATACTTGTAGAAATCTTGAGGAAACGGAACGAGAATTCAAATATAACTATCTTTTGTGAATATACTTATATTGTTTTATGTATTTAAGCCCTTTACAAGTGATTAAATGCGTATTTATATGATACTTGTATAAGCATTATAAGTTATAGGTATATATGTCAACGAAAGTTACGTATAGTTACCGTTTTGAAAACTTAAGTTAGTAGTCTCAAAGTATACTTATAATGTAACATCCCGCCTTTTTCCATTTACTTTTCCGTTATACTAATATAAAGTCCGTTATATGTTTATAACATCTCCCGTTGATACGCGTTTTAAATTATCTCGTTTAGGTAATTCACGCACCCGAACGAAAGTTGAGGGACTAAACTTGACAAGGGATCAAACCCTTGACTAGGTCAAAGGGTCAAACCCCTTTCACCCATTCATTATCATCTCCATCTCTCTCTCTTTCTCTCTAGCAAGAACACACACACCATTACCAAATTCATTCAATCATCATCTAAATCCGATCTAGGAGGCTTACAACAAAATAAATTACATATTCGTAATCCTCTCTTCATCCTCTTCATTTTGGTACCAACTTCATCTCGTTTGGGTAACATTTCTAAAACTCTAGATTTCTCTAAATTCGTATTTTTGACTTGAAATGGTGTTAGTTAGTGTCTATGGCTCATTGTGATGTCGTGTGTGTAATTTATATGCTCGATCTCGTTGTTTTAGTGTAACTAGCATGAACTTGAATTTTGGTGTGTTGTTCTTGAATTTTGGATGATCATATGTTGTTAGATGTTAAAAGTTCATGTTCTAATTGTATTCCTAGTATCACTAGCTTCAATTTGATGTGTAGGTTGCTTTAGAAAAGTTCATGAACTTGATTTATGATTTTGGTGAATTTGGGTTAGGGTTGATGAACTTGAAATGGACTTTTGATGCATTGAATGCCATGGATTATTATTGGTAAGTGTTTAGTTGGATTGTATGCTTGATTACCTTCGAAACGGCATATCATTCATGTAAATTGGTTGCCCGAATCATTGAATTGCATTTATGAACTTGTATGCGGTTAATGTTAAGCATTAGATGCGGTTTTGGTTGTTGTATTAGGTAGATTGATTGATGAAATGTGTTTAGTTGTTTTCCTCGCCAAATTACCTTCCCAACGGTATAAGATACTTGTCTTGATTGTTTGCGGATCATAAATGGTGATTGTTTGAAGTTAGGTTCGTGTATAAAACTTAAAAACTGCCAGAACTCTCTGCACAGGTAATGGCGCGGCGCGCCATATACCCGCGCGGCGCGCCATTATGGTCTGTCCAACTTTGTCAATTTTCGAATAATGTTTGCTATGCTACGCACCTCCGATTCACATGTAACTTGTCCTAACATGCTCATACATGATTAAAAACCTCAGAAAAATAGTTCGGGACCCGACCCGAACGTGTTGACTTTTTCGTTGACTTTGACCGACCAAAGTTTGACTTTTTGTCAAACTTAACCAAATGATTATGCAACCTTCCTAACTTGTTTATATACTTGTACCTTGCATGAAACTTGATAATTTGATTTCACATGCTACATAATCGAGTCGTAACGAGCCATAGGACTAATTGAACATCTTTGACCTATCGTGTTTACCGTTATTGATACGACCTATTTGTTTAGGTCAAGACTAGCACTATCCTTCGCACACGTTATTTTGTGAAGTACTTTTCGTACGTGCACTCAAGGTGAGATCATAGTCCCACTTTTACTCTTTTGCACTTATATTTGGGATGAGAAAAACATAAACGTTTCTTTTTACTAAGTGAACACAAGTACAGGAAAACAAACATTCTACATACGAGTTTGAACAAAAATCCTCAATTCGATTATCATTAGTTACACTTGCCGGGTGTAAGCGAGAACTTATGTTATATGGCCATATGGGTTTGACAAACCCTCATTCAAATGGTTCGCTACCGTTTACGAATGAAATGTATTTTCGAGAAACAGTGTATGTTCTAACACTATTGTGATGGGGTTCTATGGAAGGAATGTTAAGCATTGATAATTGGGTGCTCGTGAAACAAATTTTTGGAATGTATTACTATTATCTCATGGTTGCAAATCTTGTGGTTCACTTGTACTTACTTACTTAAACCTATGATTTCACCAACGTTTTCGTTGACAGATTTCTATGTTTTTCTCAGGTCCTTGAACGATACATGATACATGCTTCCGCTCATTATTTTGATACTTGCATTGGATGTCGAGTATATATGCATACATGGAGCGTCTTTTGGCTACTTTTAAATCGTGTCGCATAAGTTTCATTTGTACTTAAAACTTTGTATCGTAACTTGTGGTGGAACTATTCTTGTAAACTTTGAACAATCTTTACATTTGAAATGAATGCGACATATCTTTAGGTCAAACGTTGTTTTAAAGACTTATGACCACGTAACGGGACCTAAGTAGATGGCGCCGTCAAACATGATTTGGTCGGGTCGCTACAGATGGTATCAGAGTGTTGGTTGTAGGGATTTAGAGTTCATTGGTGTCAACCTCGAGTCATAGGGTACATTGGTGAGTCTAGACTACAACCGGCATATAGACTTGAAATAGGAATTACTTGACTACTTGTGCATTTATACTCGAATGCTTCTACTCATATCTACTCTTAGTTCATCTTAATCTCACGTTGTTTAATTTGATTGACACGCCACCTTGACTTTATAGAATAATGTCGAATGCACATATGAATCAGGGTAATATAATTTCCAGGATTATATTACGGTGACTCATATGAACGTTCCGACATTATGACATAAAGAATTTAAGGCGAGTCGAGGAAAAACTTCTCTTTATCTTTATTCTATATCACGGTTAGTATTATTGAGAATACTAATCAATGATATTCTTGTGTCTTGAAGGAACAATGGCTCCTCGTCGTGTACGCCGCAATGAAACTCCCGAACAAGCTCTCGAACGGATATGCGGCCATGGCCGGTCACTCATCCAACAACAACAACAATAATAACAACAACCATAACAACAACAACAATGGAGCCGGTAACTCAAACGAGGGATGCTCCTATAAAGCTTTCATGGGGTGCAAACCTCACACTTTCGATGGAACCGGGGGACCGGTCATGCTCACCCGATGGTTTGAGCAAACGGAAGCCGTCTTTAGCATAAGCGGTTGTCGGGACCAAGACAATGTCAAATACTCCACTCATACCTTCGCCGGTGTCGCTCTTACATGGTGGAATACTTATGTACAATCGGTGGGTACCGATGAAGCTCACGCCCTCTCTTGGGCCACTTGAGGGAAAAGATGATTGTGGAATATTTCCCTCGTGAAGAAACCCGAAGGCTCGAACAAGAGCTAAGAACTTTAAAGGCGATCGGAAATGATCTCAAGGCTTACAATCAACGATTTTCCGAACTAGCCTTGATGTGCCCAAATCTTGTGAACCCCGAAGCTTTAAGGGTTGAACTTTACATGGATGGTCTTCCAAAGAGTATCAAACACGGAGTAATGTCATCCAAACCCACTAATCATCAAGAAGTTTTGAACATGGCCCGCAAATTGATAGAAACGGTTGACGAAATCGTAGTTCCGGCACCTAAGGCCGAGGATAAATCGGGCGGCAACAAAAGAAAGTGGGAACCCTCCCAATCAAGCAACAACAACTTTGCTAAGAAGCCTTACACCTCCGACGGCAAGAAGGGTTATGTCGGGAACCTACCTCTTTGCAACAAATGCAACAAACATCACTTTGGTGAATGTGGCAAGTTAATTTGCCACCGGTGCCAAGGAGTTGGTCATAAGGCCAACGATTGTAAAAGTGCCACTCCCGTCGCTCGAAAGTGGCCCAATGCACCAAAGACGGGCACTTGTTACGAATGTGGTCAAACGGGTCATTATAGAAATGCATGCCCAAAGAAGAAAGATAACCCCAACACGCGCGGCCGAGCTTTCAACATCAACACCGAGGAAGCCCGGGATGACACTGAACTAGTCACGGGTACGTTTCTTCTCAACAATTCTTATGTCTCTTGCTTATTCGATTCAGGTGCCGATAAATGCTTTGTATCCAAGACTTTGACTCATTCTTTTAGCACTCCACCTCTTTCATTAGATACCACTTATACCATTGAAGTGGCTAACGGGAAACTATTAAGTGCCGACACATATTACCGGGGGTGTACGATAAACATTTTGGGTAAAGAATTTAAAATTGACTTGATACCCATGGAACTAGGAAGCTTTGATGTAATAATCGGTATGAATTGGTTAGTCAAAACGAAATCTCACATCCTTTGTGATCTTAACGCAATCCGAATTCCTATCGAGAATGGTGAACCTTTGATTGTTTATGGCGATAAGAGTTGCACCAGACTCAACCTCATTTCGTGCCTTAAAGTTAGAAAACTACTCCGTAAGGGTTGTTTTGCGATCCTTGCCCACGTTAAGAAAGTCGAGCCCGAAGAGAAGCATATCGATGATGTGCCAATTGTTAGTGACTTTTCCGATGTATTTCCCGACGAATTGCCGGGTCTTCCACCTCATCGACCGGTTGAATTCCAAATCGATCTTATTCCGGGAGCCGCACCCGTAGCACGTGCACCGTATAGACTTGCTCTATCCAAAATGCAAGAATTGCAAAGTCAAATCCAAGAACTACTTGACCGTGGTTTTATCCAACCTAGCCATTCACCTTGGGGCGCTCCGATTTTGTTTGTTAAAAAGAAAGACGGATCCCTACGAATGTGCATTGACTATCGTGAACTAAATAAATTGACGGTTAAGAACCGATATCCTCTTCCTCGCATCGATGACCTCTTTGATCAACTACAAGGGTCTTGTGTATATTCGAAAATCGATCTCCGCTCGGGTTATCATCAATTGAGGGTTAAGGGGGAAGATGTCTCCAAAACCGCTTTCCGAACTCGTTATGGTAGTTATGAATTCCTTGTCATGCCGTTTGGTCTCACTAATGCACCGGCGGTGTTCATGGATCTTATGAACCGCGTGTGCAAACCGTATCTCGATAAATTCGTTATTGTGTTCATCGATGACATATTGATCTATTCTAAAAATGAAGAAGAGCACGAACAACATCTCCGACTTGTGCTTGAACTCTTGAGACAAGAACGACTTTATGCCAAATTCTCCAAGTGTGAATTTTAGTTAAAGGAAGTTCAATTTCTTGGTCATGTTGTAAGTGATCAAGGTATTAAAGTCGATCCCACAAAAATCGAAGCCATTAGTAAATGGGAGACTCCTACTACTCCTACTCACATTCGTCAATTCTTGGGTCTCGCCGGATACTACCGTAGATTCATCAAGGATTTTTCTTTGGTTGCACGTCCTCTAACCGCATTGACTCACAAGGGAAAGAAATTCATTTGGGCGACCGAACATGAATCCGCATTCCAAATCTTGAAAACGAAGCTAACCACCGCTCCTATCTTGTCACTTCCCGAAGGCAATGATGATTTTGTTGTATATTGCGATGCCTCGAAACATGGTTTTGGATGTGTATTGATGCAACGGAAGAAAGTCATTGCTTATGCCTCTCGACAACTAAAAATTCATGAACGGAATTACACGACTCATGATCTCGAACTCGGAGTCATTGTCTTTGCACTTAAAATGTGGAGACACTATCTTTATGGAACCAAGAGTACTATCTTTACCGACCACAAAAGTCTCCAACACATTTTCGATCAAAAGCAACTAAACATGAGACAACGTAGGTGGATTGAAACCTTAAACGATTACGATTGCGAGCTTCGTTACCATCCCGGGAAGGCAAATGTAGTAGCCGATGCCTTAAGTCGAAAAGAAAGAGCGGTGCCTCTTCGTGTCCGAGCCTTAAACATCACCATTCACACGAACCTTAATAGCCAAATTCGGGTAGCCCAAGATGAGGCTCTCAAGGATGAAAACCTTTCACACGAGCTCTTGAACATTCTCGTCTCTCGATTCGAAATTAGGGAGACCGGACTCCGATATTACGCCGGAAGGATTTGGGTGCCTAGTTATGGGGACCTACGAAGCCTTATTTTAGATGAAGCCCATAAGTCACGATACTCGATTCACCCCGGTGCCAATAAGATGTACCACGACCTTAAATAACTATATTGGTGGCCGAACATCAAAAGGGACGTAGCTACTTATGTTTCCAAGTGTTTGACATGTTCCAAAGTCAAAGCCGAACACCAAAGACCGTCCGGACTACTTCAACAACCCGAGATCCCGCAATGGAAGTGGGAAAGGATAACGATGGATTTTATCACCAAGCTACCAAAAACGACGGGCGGTTATGATACCATTTGGGTTATTGTTGACCGTCTCATCAAATCCGCACACTTCCTTGCCATGAAAGAAACGAACAAAATGGAGAAACTTGCACAACTTTACATTAAGGAGATCGTAGCCCGACACGGTGTACCTTTATCTATTATCTCCGACCGAGATGGCCGTTTCGTTTCTAGATTTTGGCGTACTTTGCAAAAAGCATTGGGAACGCGTTTAGACATGAGCACCGCATATCATCCTCAAACCAATGGACAAAGCGAACGTACAATTCAAACCTTAGAGGACATGTTACGAGCTTGCGTGGTTGATTTCGGAAAAGCTTGGGACAAGCACTTACCTCTCGCCGAATTCTCCTACAACAATAGTTATCACGCGAGTATTAACGCCGCACCATTCAAAGCATTATATGGCCGAAAATGTCGTTCTCCTCTTTGTTGGGCCGAGGTAGGCGACGTGCAAATCACCGGACCCGAACTCATTCACGAAACCACTGAGAAAATCGTTCAAATCCGAGATAGGCTTAGGACGGTCCGAAGTCGTCAAAAGAGCTATACCGACAAACGACGCAACGACCTTGAATTTCAAGTCGGTGACCGAGTAATGTTAAAAGTCGCACCTTGGAAAGGTGTAACCCGTTTTGGGAAACGCGGGAAGCTAAATCCGCGATATATCGGTCCTTTCGAAATCTTGGAGCGTATTGGAACTGTTGCTTATCGTTTAGATCTTCCGCCTCAATTGAACTCCGTTCATCCTACCTTCCATGTATCTAACTTGAAAAAGTGTCTTGCCGAACCCGATATCATCATCCCTCTCGAAGAACTTACTATTGATGACAAACTTCATTTTGTGGAGGAACCGGTTGAAATTGTGGACATCTCCGTCAAGACATTGAAACAAAGCCGAATCCCGATTGTCAAGGTTCATTGGAATGCCAAAAGAGGACCCGAGTTTACTTGGGAAAGACAAGATCAAATGCAAAGGAAGTATCCTCATCTATTCGTGAATTCGGAAACGCAAGATCTCGAGGAAGAAACAACGACTACTACGCCTACTTAAATTTCGGGACGAAATTTCTTTTAAGGAGTAGGTAATGTAACATCCCGCCTTTTTCCATTTACTTTTCCGTTATACTAATATAAAGTCCGTTATATGTTTATAACATCTCCCGTTGATACGCGTTTTAAATTATCTCGTTTAGGTAATTCACGCACCCGAACGAAAGTTGAGGGACTAAACTTGACAAGGGATCAAACCCTTGACTAGGTCAAAGGGTCAAACCCCTTTCACCCATTCATTATCATCTCCATCTCTCTCTCTTTCTCTCTAGCAAGAACACACACACCATTACCAAATTCATTCAATCATCATCTAAATCTGATCTAGGAGGCTTACAACAAAATAAATTACATATTCGTAATCCTCTCTTCATCCTCTTCATTTTGGTACCAACTTCATCTCGTTTGGGTAACATTTCTAAAACTCTAGATTTCTCTAAATTCGTATTTTTGACTTGAAATGGTGTTAGTTAGTGTCTATGGCTCATTGTGATGTCGTGTGTGTAATTTATATGCTCGATCTCGTTGTTTTAGTGTAACTAGCATGAACTTGAATTTTGGTGTGTTGTTCTTGAATTTTGGATGATCATATGTTGTTAGATGTTAAAAGTTCATGTTCTAATTGTGTTCCTAGTATCACTAGCTTCAATTTGATGTGTAGGTTGCTTTAGAAAAGTTCATGAACTTGATTTATGATTTTGGTGAATTTGGGTTAGGGTTGATGAACTTGAAATGGACTTTTGATGCATTGAATGCCATGGATTATTATTGGTAAGTGTTTAGTTGGATTGTATGCTTGATTACCTTCGAAACGGCATATCATTCATGTAAATTGGTTGCCCGAATCATTGAATTGCATTTATGAACTTGTATGCGGTTAATGTTAAGCATTAGATGCGGTTTTGGTTGTTGTATTAGGTAGATTGATTGATGAAATGTGTTTAGTTGTTTTCCTCGTCAAATTACCTTCCCAACGGTATAAGATACTTGTCTTGATTGTTTGCGGATCATAAATGGTGATTGTTTGAAGTTAGGTTCGTGCATAAAACTTAAAAACTGCCAGAACTCTCTGCACAGGTAATGGCGCGACGCGCCATATACCCGCGCGGCGCGCCATTATGGTCTGTCCAACTTTGTCAATTTTCGAATAATGTTTGCTATGCTACGCACCTCCGATTCACATGTAACTTATCCTAACATGCTCATACATGATTAAAAACCTCAGAAAAATAGTTCGGGACCCGACCCGAACGTGTTGACTTTTTCGTTGACTTTGATCGACCAAAGTTTGACTTTTTGTCAAACTTAACCAAATGATTATGCAACCTTCCTAACTTGTTTATATACTTGTACCTTGCATGAAACTTGATAATTTGATTTCACATGCTACATAATCGAGTCGTAACGAGCCATAGGACTAATTGAACATCTTTGACCTATCGTGTTTACCGTTATTGATACGACCTATTTGTTTAGGTCAAGACTAGCACTATCCTTCACACACGTTATTTTGTGAAGTACTTTTCGTACGTGCACTCAAGGTGAGATCATAGTCCCACTTTTACTCTTTTGCACTTATATTTGGGATGAGAAAAACATAAACGTTTCTTTTTACTAAGTGAACACAAGTACAGGAAAACAAACATTCTACATACGAGTTTGAACAAAAATCCTCAATTCGATTATCATTAGTTACACTTGCCGGGTGTAAGCGAGAACTTATGTTATATGGCCATATGGGTTTGACAAACCCTCATTCAAACGGTTCGCTACCGTTTACGAATGAAATGTATTTTCGAGAAACAGTGTATGTTCTAACACTATTGTGATGGGGTTCTATGGAAGGAATGTTAAGCATTGATAATTGGGTGCTCGTGAAACAAATTTTTGGAATGTATTACTATTATCTCATGGTTGCAAATCTTGTGGTTCACTTGTACTTACTTACTTAAACCTATGATTTCACCAACGTTTTCGTTGACAGATTTCTATGTTTTTCTCAGGTCCTTGAACGATACATGATACATGTTTCCGCTCATTATTTTGATACTTGCATTGGATGTCGAGTATATATGCATACATGGAGCGTCTTTTGGCTACTTTTAAATCGTGTCGCATAAGTTTCATTTGTACTTAAAACTTTGTATCGTAACTTGTGGTGGAACTATTCTTGTAAACTTTGAACAATCTTTACATTTGAAATGAATGCGACATATCTTTAGGTCAAACGTTGTTTTAAAGACTTATGACCACGTAACGGGACCTAAGTAGACGGCGCCGTCAAACATGATTTGGTCGGGTCGCTACATATAACTCATTGTTATTAATACACAATGAGATGTTAAACCATCCTTAAATCAAGTTAAATATATATAAATACATATATGTACACAATCGTATAATTATCGTATGTTATATAGTTCGTGATATCATCGGTCAAATTGGACGGTCAAACGTTGTATAAAACTCTTTTCAAAAACACAAGACTCAACAATTTGGATTTCTTATCATGTTAGTAATGTTTAATTTATGTAAATATTAATCTCATATGTATAAAACGATCGAAAAAATCCGGGTCGTTACAGTACCTACCCGTTAAATAACTTTCGTCCCGAAATTTTAAAGTTGTACCTATTTTGCGTTCTCGGGAAACAAATGTGGGTAATTTTGTTTCATCTGATCCTCTCATTCCCAAGTAAACTTGGGACCCCTTCGAGAATTTCAACGAACCTTAACAATTGGTATGTTGCTCTGCTTGAGCTGTTTAACTTCACGGTCCATGATTTCGACTGGTTCTTCTATGAATTGTAGTTTCTCGTCGACTTGGATTTATTCAAGAGGAATGGTGAGGTCTTCCTTTGCAAGACACTTCTTAAGGTTTGAAACGTGAAACGTATTATGTACTCCGGCGAGTTGTTATGGTAACTCAAGTCGATAAGCTACCTGTCCAATGCGTTCGATGATCTTGAACGGGCCTACATACCTTGGGTTCAGTTTACCCCTTTTGCCGAAACGTATTACACCTTTCCAAGGTGACACCTTTAGCATAACCATGTCACCGATCTGAAACTCTAATGGTTTCCTTCGGACATCGGCGTAGCTCTTTTGGTGACTACGGGCTGTTTTCAATCTCTCCTTGATTTGTACTATCTTCTCAGTAGTTTCGTGTATGATCTTGGGACCAGTATATCGTCGATCTCCTATATCATTCCAACCGATAGGGGATCTACAATTCCTTCCATACAGTGCTTCAAATGGTGCAGCTTTAATGCTCGCATGATAACTATTATTATACGAGAATTCTGCTAATGGTAGATTTTTATCCCATCCGTTTTCAAAATCGATCACACATGCCCTGAGCATGTCTTCAAGAGTCTGAATTGTTCTTTCACTATGCCCGTCAGTTTGCGGATGATATGCGGTGCTCATATCCAAACGATTTCCCAGGGCCTCCTATAGTGATTGCCAGAACTTTGATGTAAATCTACTATCATGATCGGATATAATGGAAATAGGTATTCCATGCCTTGAAACAATTTCCTTTATGTATAATCGTAATATTTTCTTCATTCTATCCGTTTCTTTTATAGGCAAAAAATGTGCAGATTTGGTGAGACGATCAACTATTACCCAAATGGTGTCATAACCCTATGCAGTCTTGGGTAACTTCGTGATAAAATCCATGGTAATGCCGTCCCACTTCCATTCTGGGATTTCTGGTTGTTGAAGTAACCCTGACGGCTTCTGGTGTTCTGCTTTAACTTTGGAACAAGTTAAACATTCCCCGACATATGTTGCAAAGTCTGTCTTTAAATTACGCCACCAATAATGCTTCTTAAGATCTTGATACATCTTTCCAACTCCAGGATGTATTGAGTATCTTGTCTTATGTGTCTCGTTCAATATCAACTTCCTTAATCCACCCAATTTTGGTACCCAAATATGTTTTGCAAAATATCGAATTCCGTCTTCCCGTATAACGAGTTGCTTCTCATACTTCTTCATTATTTCATTTCCTATGTTTTCCTTAGTAAGAGCTTCTCGTTGAGCCTCTTTGATTTGTGAGTTGAGATTCATGCGAATTTTTATGTTCATCGCTCGTACTCGAATTGGCTCTCATTCCTTTCTGCTTAGAGCGTCGGCCACTACATTCGCTTTCCCGGGATGATAGCAAATCTCACAATCATAGTCGTTTATCAGCTCGACCCACCTATGTTGCCTCATGTTCAGCTGTTTTTGATCGAAAATATGTTGAAGGCTTTTATGATCGGTAAACACGGTGCATTTAACCCCATATAAGTAGTGTCTCCATATCTTTAATTCAAACATTACTGCTCCCAGTTCTAGATCATGCGTCGTATAATTTCGCTCGTGAATCTTCAATTTTCGGGATGCGTACGCAATAACTTTCTTTCATTGCATAAGGACGCAACCAAAACCTTGTCACGAAGCGTCACAATATATCTCAAAATCATCGTTCCCTCCAGGTAACGATAAAATAGGCGCCGTAGTCAACTTCTTCTTCAGTAATTGAAATGCACTCTCCTGCTCAGAAGTCCATTCGTACTTCTTCCTTTTTTGCGTTAACGCTGTTAATGGTTTAGCTATTCGGGAAAAATCTTGAATAAACCTTCTATAATAACCGGCTAAGCCCAAAAATTGACGCATTTATGTTAGTGTCTTAGGAATCTCCAATTTTTCAATGGCCTCAATTTTAGCTGGATCAACCTGAATTCCTTTGCTACTAACAACGTGGCCAAGAAATTGCACTTCTTTCAACTAAAATGCACACTTGAAAAATTTGGCGTATAACTGTTCTTTTCTTAACAATTCTAATACCAACCTTAAATGCTGCTCATGCTCTTGCTCATTTTTGGAATAGATAAGAATATCGTCAATGAAAACGATAACAAACTTATCTAGATACGGACTACAAACTCGATTCAAGAGGTCCATGAATACAGCTGGCGCATTCGTCAATCCAAACGGCATGACCAAAAATTCGTAATGACCGTAGCGTGTCCGGAAAGCAGTTTTCGGAATATCTTCTTCTTTGACGCGTAGTTGATGATAGCCCGATCTTAGGTCAATTTTCGAATAAACACATGATCCTTGCACTTGATCAAATAAGTCGTCAATTCTCGATAGTGGATACCGATTCTTGATAGTTAACTTATTTACTTCATAGTAATCTATACACATTCGGAAGGATCCATCTTTCTTCTTGACAAATAAAATCGGAGCTCCCCACGGTGAACTGCTCGGTCGAATGAAACCACGGTCCAGTAATTCTTGTAACTGGCTTTGTAACTCTTTCATCTCAGATGGTGCAAGTCTGTATGGAGCACGAGCCACTGGTGCAGCTCCTGGTACTAGATCTATTTGAAATTCTACAGATCTAAATGGAGGTAATCCCGGCAACTCTTCCGGAAAGACTTCAGGAAAATCTTTTGCTACATGCACGTCGTTGATGCTCTTCTCTTTTTCTTTCGTTTCGTCTTTATTAACATGTGCTAAGATAGCATAGCACCCTTTCTTTAAGCACTTTTGGGCTTTCAAACAGCTAATGAGTTTTAGCTTTGAGTTACTCTTCTCTCCATAAATCATTACTGGCGTTTTATCCTTACGAGGAATGCGAATTTCCTTCTTGGCACACACAACTTCGGCTCCTATTTTGGACATCTCCCCACATCAAAACTTCCTAATTCTATGGGTATCAAATCAATTTTAAACGTTTCCCCTGCTAAATTTATTTTACAATCACGGCAAATTTTATCGGCTTTAATTAGTTTACCATTAGCTAACTCAATCATGTACTTAGCATCTAGAGGTAATGATGAACAATTCAATTTAGCGTAAAAGTCTCTACACATATAACTTCTATCGGCACCAGTATCAAATATAATAGATGTTGATAAGTTATTAATGGTAAACGTACCCGTAACAAGCTCCGGGTCTTCACACGCCTCTCTAGCATTAATAATAAATGCTCTTCCACGTGCAGATCCGTTATTCTTCTCTGGATTCGGGAACTGGATCTTATAATGACCATGTTTCCCACACCCATAACAAGTAACAGTGGCCAAGGCAGTTCTATTTGCATTGGTGGCAGGAGTCTTGGTGCCATTTGTATTTGTAACGGGAACCCTACAATCTTCAGTAAGATGACCCCTTCGATTACAATTGTTGCACACCACATTACAATAACTAGAGTGATGTTTGTGGAATCTGTTACATAAAGGATTTCGTCCCTTGTAACCTGAGCTTGAACCACTACCCGCACCTTGCGTGGTTTCTTGTTTCTTATTGGATTGTTGATGATTACCTTCCCACTTTCTTTTGTTTTCCGATGTCTTGACATCGGTGTTCTTATCCAAAATAATCTGGTCCATCAACTCGTTTGCCATGGTGATGGCTTCATGAATAGTCTTGGGTTTTGATGCTGTAACATTTGCCTTGCCTTTTTAGGCAAACCATCTTTGTACAGTTCTATCTTCCGTTCTTCGGTTGGTACCAATTCGGGACATAGCAAAGCTAATTCCATGAATCGCTGATTATTGTTAGTGAGTTCAGTACCAACAACTTTCAGGCTTCGTAATTCAGCTTCCAACTTCCTAACCTCGTTCCTTGCACAATACTCATTGATTAGCATTGTTTTGAATTCTTCCCATGGAGTATCATAAGCTACATCTCCTCCTACGGCCTTCACATAGTTTTTCCACCACGTGAGTGCACTATCTTGTAAGGTGCATGATGCATACTTGGTCATGTCCTTCTCAATACAACCACTAATTTTAAACACAGACTCAATCTTTTCGATCCACCGGGTTAAACCAATCGGTCCTTCTGTTCCAATGAATGATGAGGGCTTGCATCCTTGAAAAGTTTTGTAGGTGCATCCCACACGAGGATTTGGGTTAACTGCAGCACCTCTTGCAGCCTCAACCCATAACATTCTGTCATTCACTCTCTGATTGATGAGTTCCTCGATTTCTTGTTCCGTCATTCGGTTCAATCGCGCCATATTCTTCAATAAGAAGGAAAAAAATAATTATTCACATGGAATATTATAGATGTAGTGTGTATTTATAGTACATCATAGCTTATTAATAATATGAACCAGTTATTATTATAAAAGCCTTTTCTTCTTATTAGTATTTTATAACTATATCTAGGGTAGTACATACCCGTTAAAGTTCATACTTAATAGCTTAGTACGGAAATCAATTATTACCACCCAAATAATACTCAACCATGGAAAATTATTGCATTTCACGCTTCACTATTTTACATATGCTTATCTTACATCAAACATCAAGCAAACCACACTAGTAATATTATACAAAACGTTATATGATCCCATGGTTTAAAACAACAGCACATCATTTAGCCTATATCCCAAAACGTTTGTGTTCAGGGAATCGCTTAACGCTAATCCTAGCTGTCTCCCTACGTTTTGGCTGAGGGGCCAAAGAACTGGATGCCGGGATAGAACTAATAGGAATAACGGGAATAGGGGTGGAAGTGTCTGGTGGAGTTGGTGCCACAACATCCTCACTAAACTCGGGATTTGGATTTTCCAATTCAGTAGCCTTTTGTTTCTTTCCTCGTTCGAACTTGTCTTTCGTAATTTTCTGTATTTCTTCCTCCTCAGGATCACTTTCCGGTTCCTCTTCAATTGATTCATCCGGAAATTGTGAGTCTTCCCCAAAGGTATCGTTTTCATCATCAAATAGGTTAATGACTGGAACACTATCTGAGGATTCTGGTTTGGAGTCGCTGAATGTGATAACAAGTTCTAAGCCAGACATCTATCACACAACAACTAGCACGTTAGTACCACATAATATTTACATATTAATTTTTAATCAACAAGGATAAGCAATAGTTTTCGAAATCAAACACGGTCAAAGTCCAGACTCACTAATGCATCCTAACAAACTCGATAAGACACACTAATGCAAATTTTCTGGTTCTCTAAGACCAATGCTCTGATACCACCTGAAGCGTCCCGTTCATATCGAATATAAACGTCACGTACTCATTGGTGTCATTGCAAGGTATTTACCTCTATATGTGACATTTTTAAAAATCTGCATACGTTTTTATGATACAAACCATAATCTTTATTATAACCAAAGGCTTAAACAGCATAATAATGATTATCGTTTAGCGATAATCTTAGTCTTACAAACTTTACATTTGATAATAATAATACGATTTCCAACATATTTCACATTACAAATCTTCCGATATGCAGTTTTATTTTTGACACAAATATGCATACTCCAAATCTTGCTTAAATTCGGCATAATGCAGCGGAAGCTTTTATTTATCACCTGAGAATAAACATGCTTAAAACGTCAACATAAAGTTGGTGAGATATAGGTTTAATGCTAGCAGCGTTATAAATATAGACCACAAGATTTCATATACATAAATGTTTTAATAAAAATATTCTAAGTGATTGAGCACTTGATAACCATACTTAACATTTAATCAACGTCGCATATTCCCTTTATTATGAAATCTCACTACACTGTACCAAGTGTAGTCACCGAAACGAAGTACCGTGCAACCGTTGAATACTGGTCGTCCAGTCCGGTTGGGGTTGTCAGGCCCAATAGATCTATCAACAGGATTCGCGTTTACAATACCGCATGTAAATAGTAGTTACCAAGTTACAGGGAAGTATGCCAGTGGTACAACTCAACGTAGAATATATATTTTTAATCACTTGTGTCCATAACGTAAATCATAAAATTCATGTATTCTCATCCCGAAATATTTAGAGTTTAAAAGTGGGACTATATACTCACTTTTGCCTTGAAGATATTTAACACGACTTGGTCTCCGGTAGATATCACGAACCTAACCATATATATAATATATCAACATATTTTCTTTTCAAATAATCGTTTCATCTATACTTATAATACTTTTGATATCTATTAGTCCGTAGTTAGCAGTCCGACGTTAGTGGTCTACAATTAGTTGCTCAATAAAATAAATAAAGACCCCATCGTATTCGTATTGATCGGAATTAATCTTGACCCATGGTACCGTGTTGTCAAATGACGTGTTGCGTACATAAAGTACCGTGTTGTCAAATGACGTGTTGCGTACAATCATGAGGTCTTATAATTAATCTTCTCGTGTTGTTTACGGGTGGTCCTGAAATATGTAAAATCAAATCATGAGTAAATATATATAAAATATCATGTTAATTAGCCAAGATATGATTAGTTTGGTTTTAGTCAAAATATTTTCGTAGCTAAACTAGCTTCGGATAACCGATTTTGTTTTAGTCGTAGTTTCTTCAATACAACTCCGTTTTTGTTGATTCAACTTGCCACTTCCTTGGATCGAGTCATTATTTATGAATATGAACTGTAAATACCTTGGTTTACATTCGAAATCACAGGTTATAGGTCAAACTTGGGTTAATCTTATGAAAGTGATCATTTCTATCATAAAAACAACATCTAGATGATCATTTTTATAAAAAATACTTACACTTTGAGTTATACCATGATATTTTTATATATTAACATATTCATAAGAAATATCATTTTTCTAAAATATAAACTTCCAATTCATAGTTTAAGATGGTTTTTAATTATCCAACCCAAAACAGCCCCCGGTTGCACTCCGACGACGTAGATTCGGTTTTAAGGTGTTCTTTGTAAAAACAAGTTATATCTTGTTAAGTTAGCATATCATTATGATATATTACAGGTCTTGAAGTATTTTAAAAGTCAATTTAGAAGGATCTATTTAGTTTGCGAACAAGTTTGAAATCATTCAAACTATGTTCTTGTTGTTATAATTTATAACCCAAAATAAGATAGCTATATGAATATGAATCGAATAAGATTATGAATAAGGTTACTACGTCAAGTTACTTGGATAAAGCTACTGGAATAGATAGGAAATAATCTTGATCCTAAAGAGTGGTGAAGTTGGATTGAAAGATTGGAAGTAAACTTAGAATATAGACTTGAAATGAAAGTAGTATCTTGTAGTGTTCTTGTTTGATCTTAATATGATGGTTATTAAGGTGATTTTTGAGAGAGTTTTTGCTGGATTTCTTAGAGATGAATGAAGCTTACAAGTAGGTGTTTTTATCTAGAGAAAATGTGTAGTAAAAATGAAAATGGAATGGAGTATAAATGGTGGTGAAATGATGTATAAGTTTGTAATATTGTGCAAAAGTCTTGTAATATGCCAAGTTCATTAATCATGCATGCTAAGATCCAAAATTTGCTGACTCATGGCTGCTAATAAAGTGATTGTGATGTGTATATACCAATAGTAAATACGTATAGAAGCTGGGTATGATACGGTTACATATACCCTTGATATACTTGTAGAAATCTTGAGGAAATGGAACGAGAATTCAAATATAACTATCTTTTGTGAATATACTTATATTGTTTTATGTGTTTAAGCCCTTTAAAAGTGATTAAATACGTATTTATATGATACTTGTATAAGCATTATAAGTTATAGGTATATATGTCAAAGAACGTTACGTATAGTTACCGTTTTGAAAACTTAAGTTAGTAGTCTCAAAGTATACTTATAACTCATTGTTATTAATACACAATGAGATGTTAAACCATCCTTAAATCAAGTTAAATATTTATAAATACATATATGTACACAATCGTATAATTATCGTATGTTATATAGTTCGTGATATCATCGGTCAAATTGGACGGTCAAACGTTGTATAAAACTCTTTTCAAAAACACAAGACTCAACAATTTGGATTTCTTATCATGTTAGTGATGTTTAATTTATGTAAATATTAATCTCATACGTATAAAATGATCGGAAAAATCCGGGTTGTTACACCTACAAACACTTTCATTCTTCAATTTTCTTCATCTAATTGATCTCTCTCAAGTTCCATATTCAAGTTCAATATTAAACCATAGGAATTTGATTCAATCAAATCGGATTTAAAACGAAGAAGTTATGGGTAAAACAAGATTGGATATTTTTTTATTGTTGTAGCTACGGGAAATATTGTAACAATTCTATACAAATCATATCCTAGCTAACTTATATTGTATTATACATGTATTCTAATATATTATATAATCTAGGGATACCATAGACACGTATGCAAATGTTTTGACATATCATATCGACCCATGTATATATATTATTTGGAACAACCATAGACACTCTATATGTAGTAATGTTGGAGTTAGCTATACAAGGTTGAGGTTGATTCCAAAAATATATATACTTTGAGTTGTGATCTAGCCTGAGACGTGTATACACTGGGTCATGGATTGATTCAAGATAATATATATCGATTTATTTCTGTACATCTAACTGTGGACAACTAGTTGTAGGTTACTGACGAGGACAGCTGACTTAATAAACTTAAAACAGTAAAACTTATTAAAAATGTTATCAATATATTTTGAACATACTTTGATAGATATGTACATATTTGTTATAGGTTCGTGAATCGACCAGTGGCCAAGTCTTATTTCCCGACGAAGTAAAAATCTGTGAAAGTGAGTTATAGTCCCACTTTTAAAATCTAATATTTTGGGATGAGAATACATGCAATTTTTAAATTTTTTTACGAAATAGACACAAGTAATTGAAACTACATTATATGGGTGAATGATCGAAGCATAATATGCCCCTTTTGCTTAGTAACCTAAGAATTAGTAAACCGATCTACTAATTGACGCGAATCCTAAAGATAGATCTATTGGGCCTAACGAACCCCATCCAAAGTACCGGATGCTTTAGTACTTCAAATTCGTTTATATCATGTCCGAAGGATTTCCCAGAATGATAGGGGATATTCTTATATGCATCTTGTTAATGTCGGTTACCAGGTGTTCACCATATGAATGAATTTTATCTCCATGTATGGGATGTATATTGAAATATGAAATCTTGTGGTCTATTATTATGATTTGATAATATATAGGTTAAACCTATAACTCACCAACATTTTTGTTGACATTTTAAGCATGTTTATTCTCAGGTGATTATTAAGAGCTCCCGCTGTTTCATACTAAAATAAGGACAAGATTTGGAGTCCTTACTTGTATGATATTATGTAAAAACTGCATTCAAGAAACTTATTTTTGATGTAATATATTCTTATTGTAAACCATTATGTAATGGTCGTGTGTAAACGTTATATTCTAGATTATCATTATTTGATAATCTACGTAATGTTTTTTAAACCTTTATCGATAAAATAAAGGTTATGGTTGTTTTAAAAATGAATGCAGTCTTTGAAAAACGTCTCATATAGAGGTCAAAACCTCGCGAAAAAATCAATTAATATGGAACGTTTATAATCAATATGAACGGGACATTTCACCTATCATCGCTTCCTGATAGGTAATAGGTTCATCAGAATCTATGTTTTCGTCATCACCCTCAAATATGTGTAAACCATATTTCTTTGGTGTTCGACGCACTCTATCAGATCTACGTATGGGTGGTGGCTGTAGGTCAGTTTCTCTTTCAACTGTAGGCTCGTCGACCTCTTGAGGAGAATCGGTTCCAATATCGGTTTCCATGTTGGTTGATTCTTGAATTTCTTAAAGGTCAATTTTGCTCCCACTGGTTCCTTTTGATATGAGATCCTTTTCAAGGAAGACTCCCCTTCGGGACACAAAGACTTTGTTCTCAGTAGGGTTGTAAAACAAATATCCAAAAGAATCAGTCGGGTAACCAACAAATAAATACTTTTCAGATCTGGGTTCAAGTTTATCTTGAGCTTCACGACGAACGTAAGCCTCACAACCCCAGATTCTTAGATATGAGAGAGACACAGTTTTACCATGTCATATCTCATAAGGTGTTTTAGAAACTTTATTGGTTGGGATGAGGTTAAGGATCCTTGCGGCAGTTTGTAGGGCATAGCCCCAAAAATTGATTAGAAGCTTTGTGCGGCTCATCATGGATCGAACCATATCAAGTAATATTCGATTCCTCCTTTCAGCCACACCATTATGTTGTGGTGTTCTAGGAGGAGCTAATTGTGAGATTATCCCACAACCCCGTAGATGATCACGAAATTCATCATTAAGATATTCACCACCTCTATCAGATCGGAGAATCTAAATTCTTTTGTTCAGTTGATTTTCTACTTCATTTTGGTATGCCTTGAACACTCCTAAAGTTTCAGACTTTTGTTTAATTAAATAAACATAACCATATCTACTGAAGTCATCAGTAAATGTAACGAAGTATCATTCCTGGTGTCTAGTTGGCGATCTGAATGGACCACACACATCAGTGTGTACCAACTCCAACAGATCCTTACCCCTTTCACAGTTTCCTGTGAAAGGTGCTTTTGTCATTTTTCCTAACAAGCAAGATTCGCATTCATCATATGATATTATATCAAATGATTCTAGAATTCCATCTGACTGGAGTTTGGCTATGCGTTTCTTGTTTATGTGGCCTAAACGACAATGCCATAGATACGTTTTATCCAAAACATCTTTGGATGAATCAACATTGTAGATTGAAATATCATTTAGCTTTGCTGTGGTTTCTAAGATGCCTTTACAAGGACTAGCCTTGAAATAAAACATCCCATTTTTGTGAACAAGTATTGATCCATTATCAAAACTAAAATCAAAACCATCATTAAATAAAGCATTAAAAGATATAATATTTCTTTCCATTTCGGCACTGTAGCAAACATTAGATAAAACAATACATAGACCAGAATCAAAAGAAAGCTTGTATTCTCCAATCATGTTAACAGAGGCAACGTTCTTATTTCCCATGATTAGATTGAGCTCTCCGATCTTCAGCTTCCTACTTCTTGTGAGTCCCTGCACATTTGTACAAATGTGAGTACCACATCCCGTGTCCAATACCCAGGAATTAGAAATAGTAGTATTGTTTAGTTCAATCATGAACAAACCTGAAGGTACGGCGACTCCCTTAGCCCGTAGTTCATTAAGTTCCTTCAAGTACTTGGTACAATTGCGCCTCCATGTCCTTTATCCCCACAATGGAAGCATATTGCTTCTTCAGGAGACTTGGTTTGCGGGATCTTTGAAGTAGAAGAGTTAGTAATGCCCTTAGGTTTAAGTTTGAAGTTGGACTTGCCAATCTTACCCTTGCCCTTGTTCTTGCCCTTTGTTTTGTTTTTCTTCTTCTTGATCCCACCTTCACGAATGGTTAGGACGGTAGTTGCGGGTTTAGCTTTGGCCATGTTAGCCTCAGTGGTTTTCAACATGCCATGGAGCTCCATGATTGTTTTCTCTATATTGTTCATATTATAGTTCATAATGAATCCTTCATATGCACTAGTCAGCGAGCTCAGGATAAAATCTGTTACAAGCTCCTGACTTATGGAAAAACCAAGGCGCTCCAGTCGGTCTATGTACCATTTCATTTGTAGTACATGGACACTAACGCTACTTTCCGTTGCCATTTTACAAGATACGAGAGCTTTCACGGTGTCAAACCTTTCTTGCTTTGCTTGTTGTTTGAACATGTCCTTTAGTTGGTTAAGCATGTCGTATGTGATGACCCAGGAATTTCCGACCAAATTTAAACTTAATTTTAATATGAAATCGACACGATAAGCAAAGTCTGTAATGTTGAGTCTTGAAAATTTTGAACTGTTTCAAATATGCAACTGACCTTCGACTGTTCCTGACGATTCACGAACTATTGTGTGTAAATAAATATGTAAAAACATGTGTAATTATAAATATAAATAGAAGTGTATATATAATATTTTGAATTAATAAAGTACACTTAATCATTTGGAATTAAAAACGTAAAATAATAAATAAAATAAATAAGTTGCTATTATATATATATATATATATATATATATATATATATATATATATATATATATATATATATATATATATATATATATATTAAAAAGGACAGATATAATATAAACATATTAAATTTAATTACAAGTTTAAATATAGTATTTTATAAATGTTATTAGTATCACCCTCAATTTTTACTAATGTAAATATTAATATTATTAATTGTATTATTAATATTATTAAAGTATATAATACATAAATAAGACAAAGTGAATATGTAACTTGTTATTGCTAATGATATTATCATATTTTGTCATTAACAATCATTATTATTATATATTAATATTATTATTAAAATAATACAATTTATTAATATTATTATTAAAAATATCATTATTATTATACCTATTAATAAAATTGTAATTTTAGTTATTATGAGTAATATTAGTATTATATTCAGATATTATTATTATTAACCATTACTGTTAACTTATTATTATTATTATTATTATTTATATGATTACTATTAGTATTGATATTGTTATTAATATACGTATATAGAATTAATACAAATGCATATACGTACATAAATACTGTTATATATAGATACAATTACTGTTATATACAAAATTATGTATACAAATAATTACATATTATATCCAGTTCCAAATCACTTTCAACCTGTTTATGATTTACTCTTCTTTCTCAAAATCGTACCAATCAACGTTTAATCACAAGAGACAATCCAAATTTTTTTTCTATGAGTCCATATCTACTTTAAATCTGTATTGTACTTTTATTCCTCCTTCTTTGTCTGATTCATAAAGGCTATCAACCATCATTTTCATTAACACCCAATTGATCACCATTTAAACTGTTGCAACTCCATCTCTTTCTTACTCTTGGTTACTGTTACGGTGACAATAATAACTAGAGATGTATGATGTGGGTGATAATGATGATCATAAAGATTGATGATAAATAACCACGTGATTTTGGTGATTTGAAAATATAATGATAACGGTGATTGTAATTAATAATAATCCGTAAGCTAATGAGGGATGAAAATGATTAACGAGCTACTGTTACCTCCAACTATTCGAATGGCTAGTTCTTTTCTGTTTCGATCTAAAGAAGACGATGAACCACATGCATACCCATACAACTACTTCATTCTCATTAAACAACTATGTCTGTTTGCTCCTATTTCTATTCGGTTTGAAACCAAGACCCACCCCATTTCACGTTTACTTGATATTTTGCTTTCCTCCTACTGCAACTCGTTAATGTAACCACTGCTACAACTCCTTCACTATTTCCTATTTTAATTGAACCCGGACTGCTGTTGTACGTCACCGTACAAGCTTGATAATGATACAAGTTGTTTATGCCGCAATTGTTACTTATGTTTTCCGTTTCTATCTAAACCACCACGTTGCTTTTATATTTTCAAATCAAATCAATCATCATACAAATCACACCATTTCGCTGCTTCTGCTTCTACTTCTGTTTCTTGACGCAAACAAGCACCAAGTACCACCCTTTCTCTCTTTCTATCTATCTCTTCTATTCTTAACCAAGCCACCACCGAGAACACACGTTTCGGTTCTTAAGTTTACAGGTGTGATTCTCTATTTTCTTTTTAATTTAAAATCACCATAACCTTCGAACTGTAATTGCTACCATGATTTTGAAGACCCACTTCACTATCTTAAACCAAATAACCATCGAACACCTTTATCTCCTGCGACTTGTCTTTCTTGTCGAACGAGTAAACAACACCCAAAAATCACCATTTAAAATCTGCTCTAGCTTCTATCTACTTCTGTTATTCCATCCTGGTTCAGCTCGACAGAAAATCCAAACATTCGAACACCCATCTACTGCTACAGTGAAAATGATTAAGATTAAAGGAAGTGAAAAAGATAATGAATAACCGATAAGATGCGTTTTCTTTTTATTAATGGCCAACAAACCCTACAGCCTCACTTCCAATTCCAAATCGTTCCTAATTTTCCTTTTTAAATAAACCGAAACATGTTACGGTGTATTATTAAATTTTGCAACATGGATTGATTAATCTGTATTTGGATTAGGCTTTAGGAATCCCTTTTGATCAATATAAACGGGTTAGCGATTTATGGGCTTGTGAAATTGTTAATTGGGCCGTGACCCATGTTGGTGTGAACTATATCGATTCATTTTGGGATGAAGAAGAAGGATACAGTGATATGGTTTAAATGAATTATGTTATAACATAAAACAGAAAAGCAGTGGCAGCTGAACGGTTAGGTGGTGTTGTGTGTGAGCTAGAGGTCTCAGGTTCGAGACTAGCTGGTGGCGCTTATTTTTTTTAAACCCAATCCTTTAGAGGTAGAATTCATTTTGTTATTTTTATTATTACTATTATTATTATAATTAATAATTAATATTATTATCATTGTTATTACTATTGTTATTGTTATTATTGTTAGTATTAGTGCTACAATTATTATTATTATTATTATTATTAGTATCATAGTATTAAGCATCATAAATATTATTATTATTACTATAATTATTATTATTATTATTATTATTGTTATTATTATTATTATTATTATTATTATTAGTATTATTAGTATTATAAATATTATTATTATTTATAATTTATTATTATTATTATGATTAAAGTAAGTGTAATTATAATTAATATTATTATTACTAATATTATTATCATCACTAAGTGTTTTCATTAATATCATTATTATTATTATTACTAGTAGTATCATTTTATTAATACGTTTATTATCAATATTAACAAATATCATTACTATTATTATTGAAGTATAATAATAATTATTATTATAAATATCATTATTTTTATTATCATTACTTTAGTATAATCATAATTATTATTTTAACAAACAAAAGATACTTGTCTAAAAATGTAATTATTACATATATCTTAGTATGTCGAATTTACTATTTTAATTTAAAAATAAAACATATAGATATATATAACATTTGGAATAATAAATACATACTAATTTAAATAAGTAACATATTATGTAACTTATATATATAAACTGGGTTGAATACCATTATGCGTTCATTATGTGTGCTAATATAAATAAACGATATAGGTTCATGAATCCAATGCCAACCTTATACTTGTTCAATGATGTTATATGTATTTTCACTACAAAATACAGTATGGTGAGTTTCATTTGCCTTTTTACCCTTTACATTTTTGGGCTGAGAATACATGCGCAACTTTTATAACTGTTTTACGAAATAGACACAAGTAATCGAACTGCATTCTATGATAGAATTATCTGGGGTTGGGATTGATTATTATGGCACGTATTTTCACTAGTTTATTTCGGTTAGAGCGAATGAGCTCCCGAGTTGAATGAATGGTTTTGTATTTTGGCACCGGTTGTCCTATATTTTATATACATGTATTCAGCCGTGGGGTGAAAGACCGGCACAGATAGTTACTATTATATTTTGGAATCCTCACCAGGTGTTCTTCATATGAATGATATTTTGTTTGTGCAGTTGGAATGGGACTTCTGCACGAGTTTTTAATACTTAAAATCTTGTGGTCTATTAAAATGATGAAATGAAATAATTACTATAAATTAATGAACTCACCAACCTTTTGGTTGACACTTTAAAGCATGTTTATTCTCAGGTTTGAAAGAAATCTTCCGCTGTGCATTAGCTCATTTTAAGGATATTACTTGGAATCATTCATGACATATTTCAAAAGACGTTGCATTCGAGTCGTTGAAGTTCATTAGAGATTATTATTAAGTAAATGACGGATTAGGTTTTTTATAGTTGGATATTATGAAATGGTATGCATACCTGTCAACTTTCGATGAAATGAAAGTTTGTCTTTTAAAATGAATGCATTGTTTGTAAAATGTATCATATAGAGGTCAAGTACCTTGCAATATAATCAACTGTTGTGAATCATTTATAATCGATATGGACTTAGTCCGGATGGATTAGGACGGGTCCTTTCAGTTGGTATCTGAGCGATGGTCTTAGCGAACCAGGTCTACAATAGTGTGTCTAACTGATAAGTCGTTAGGATGCATTAGTGAGTCTGGACTTCGACCGTGTCTGCATGTCAAAAGTTTTACTTATCACTTCGTGTCAAAAATTACCTGCTTATCATTCTTAGAGAATCACTTGCTTATCATTCTTAGTCTAGACACGTTTTACTGCCTGGATTTCATGATTGGTGTATAGATAAAAATTCATATCTTAGCATATCTGCTAATTCATATCTTAGCATATCTGCTAATTCATATCTTAGCGTATCTGTTACTGTAAACTTTGCCTTACATATTCCGTAGATTCCTCCGTAACTTATGGGATTTTAGTATTATATATGCATATGTAAATTATGTATTGCAGGGTACTAATCTACATCCTATAATCTATTTCTTATCAAAAATCCTTCATCTGATCGTACGAGATGAATCCCTCCACCAGTTCGAGTCCCTCAGGTTTCAATAGCTATTCTGATAGTTATTCCGACAACTATTCCGACAATAGATATTCACCTAAGCTCCGAAGCGGTGTCACCAGAATGAATCAACCAATCATCCATCCCCAATTCATCTGATAGGTTCGTAGTCGACTTAATTAATGGAAACGCGCAGAAGGCAATCCCTTCCACCAATCGAATTCACCTCTTGACAATGAACCTGAAGCGTTTACCGGCGAACCTGTTCGAGACACCATTTTCAGTCTCATTTCCAGGGTAACTCGACAAGATTATATTCTATCCACAATTCTGAACCTTATTCATCCGCTCGTTCCGACCGACAATCATCCTGGAGTAATAAGTCAACGAACTTCGCGCTCGAATAATCAATTCGGAGAATATGGTGCAAAATGTACCAGCTTCAGCAACATCACCGGCACTAACAGTACCATCGGTAATAGCACCAGTACCATCAACATCACACGCCTCAACATCTCATTATGTACCTCGAGTATAATCAACGTTCTACATATCATTCTACATCATTTATCTTCGTTCTACCAGGCGATTATGTAATCTCTAATGTTTTAGAGATTATGTATTCTAGTTCTAACGATAAATCAAATGAGATTAATATCACATTAACTCATTAAATCCATGATTACATCTGAAGAAAATATATATGTATATATGTTTTCATAAAGATTGTAATTAAAAATTCTTTTGTACAAACTGTTAATGGTGAAAATATTTTAACGGGTAGGTAATACCCGAGGAATATTTAGATTTCACATTAATAAGTACACTGTACATTCTTTCAAATCTAATTCAACAGTCATTTACTATCCTACTTACACCCACCGATATACGTATTCGTTCACCACAGAATAACTAATTTCATTCAATTTCATATTTGAATTTTGACCTATCAGAATCCAACAAGTGGCATAATGAAGAAAACATATGAAAAAATAAAATTTATTAGAAACAGACAAATTAATTATGTTAAGAATTTGTTAACATAATTTTGTTAAGAATCCACGCTAACAAAATCCTAGTTAACTGTTCCTAGCTAACTGATTACATTTTATTTATCGCAAATTAATTATCGCAATTTATATTCTCGCAATTTTATTTATCATCATTTAATTTCTGTTATTTACTTTATGCACTTTATTTATTGTCATTTAATTTCTGTATTTATTTTTTGCACTTTAAATATCAGGACACGTATACAAGGTTTTGACATATCATATCGACGCATTTATATATATTATTTGGAATAACCATAGACAATCTATACGCAGTAATGCAGGAGTTAGCTATACAGGGTTGAGGTTGATTCTACAATAATATATATAGTTTGAGTTGTGATCGAGTTTGAGACGTAAACGGGTTACGACATGTATTAATTAATTTGAATATTATATATGAATTATTGAAATGCTAACTGTGGACTAGTAACGGTGGACTATCAACATTGGACAATTAAAATGAATTAAAATATTGATTATAACATATGAAACTAAACAATTCTTCAAGTTTGCCACTTGATTTCGTTTTAAACCTCATTTGTATCTTTACGATTACATTCTGCGTTCAAACCTTTCATGATTCTTGAAAACACCTCAATCGAGAGGCTGAACCAACCGCACTTCATCTACGGAAGGAAAGATTTATGTATATAGTATTGCGCCTGAGAAACTCTCGGCAACTGAGTAAAAGTTTAACACATAGCCGCGTCAAATCCTTTGGCATTTATTAGCAAAAATAACTTTGCGATCCCTTTTCAAAGTAGCCAATTTTGTTACAGCTCCAGCAAGTCAACTTCGACTTTTCATTCGAAGTAGCCTTACTATCATCATGATATATACAATTACCCTTTTTATAATGGAGAATTCTTTTATATTCCACCATATTACCAGAAGACGTACCAACAACCTCGTTGTTTTTTGGCTTAAATCTCTCTGACAAATCATTATATTTATTCATTGAAACCCTATCATATACTCATCCGCATCTTGTAACGAGAACTGCCATAACAGTTACCGAGAATCAGCAATCAGTACTTTGAAAACTCACAGCATATCTACATCAACAGTTATATGTATGACATTTATCTTTTAGAATTATGATCTCTTATTCTGAAATTCTGAAAAGCACTCAGTCACAAATCAATACTCTGAATGTTGAAAAAGTTGAATGAAGCAACAAAAACCATAGACAACCGTAAAACGACCTTAATCATCGAAAGTTTGATAATAAGGAATAGTATGTTGGAAAAGCTCAGAAAAGTTGGAACTGGAAAACGGATTGAACTAACCACGAAGAAGACCAAGAACAAACACAAGGACCATACCCTGTATTCAAAGAATCCAGATAATTCTGGATCCGTTGAAATCTTTAGAGAATATCTTGCTCCGAAGTCATGTTAAAATCTTGCGAAAAATCTTTCTCCATCAACCATCGAACTTAGAAATTCCAAAATATCATCATCAATATCTTCGATATTTCTGAGGATATTTTCATAAATATTCTCGTCCGAAATTATATACCTCTTCGTACTTCCTGTGTATCATTATATTGGAAACATTCAATAGAAAATTTAGTATCGAAAAGCAGATTATGCGAAACTATGAAGAAAGCCGTGGACAAATCACAAAGAATAAGTTTGACTTCAAAGAATCCAAATGATTCTGTTTCTGATGAAATCTTTAGCGAATACCTTGCTTCCGAATCTAAACCCTTACGGATAAATCTTCTTCATCATCCATCGATATTAGAAATTCTAAGATATCATCGTATCTTTCGTTATAAATATCCTCCATACTTCTGGAGATATTTTCATAAATATTATTATCTGAAATCATTAATCTCTTCGTGCAATCAGTATTACATCATATAGAAACTGTTAGTTTCTATATTCTGTAAACTTTCGAGTTTAGAATACGAATGTTATTGAAGTAATGTTGGGAACTGATGCAAGAGTTAGTATAATATAATGACACTTGATCAACGTGATTATATTACAGTAATTCATGCTGAGTTTCTAATGAAACGTGATGATTCTCAGCACCATCATCATGTGCCATGTTACACGACTCTTACATTCTATCTAATCTATAAACATATCAAGAGCATATTTTCTTGATAGTTCTATCTTTTCTCGTGACTTTTGATAATTTGACAAGTCAAATCGAGTTGTGGAAATAAGGAAACAATGAGGGTGAATTTATAGTAAAATATCCGACAAAGCAATCAAAACGGATAATCGCATTTAAATCGGATTCTAATTCCCATAATCACCGAAGAACTAAATCTTATTACGAAGATTTTCTTTAAATCCCTTAAATTTTGGAAACCAATCATAACTACGTCATCGGTTAAAATGAAGATACATTTGTTCATTTCATTCTCTTGCAATAGCTTCACTCGTACTCTTTACAAAATCAAATGGTTTTATCCATATTAATCAATGATGATAAAACTCTTTTTATCAACTCAAATTCGTCATGAAAACATTCTTATTGTTATCCAGGACAACCTCTATCAAATTTCGGGACGAAATTTCTTTTAACGGGTAGGTACTATGATGACCCAGGAATTTCCGACCAAATTTAAACTTAATTTTAATATGAAATCGACACGATAAGCAAAGTCTGTAATGTTGAGTCTTGAAAAATTTGAACTGTTTCAAATATGCAACTGACCTTCGACTGTTCCTGACGATTCACGAACTATTGTGTGTAAATAAATATGTAAAAACATGTGTAATTATAAATATAAATAGAAGTGTATATATAATAGTTTGAATTAATAAAGTACACTTAATCATTTGGAATTAAAAACGTAAAATAATAAATAAAATAAATAAGTTACTATTTTATATATATATATATATATATATATATATATATATATATATATATATATATATATATATATATATATATATATATATATATATATATATATTAAAAAGGACAGATATAATATAAACATATTAAATTTAATTACAAGTTTAAATATAGTATTTTATAAATGTTATTAGTATCACCCTCAATTTTTACTAATGTAAATATTAATATTATTAATTGTATTATTAATATTATTAAAGTATATAATACATAAATAAGAAAAAGTGAATATGTAACTTGTTATTGCTAATGATATTATCATATTTTGTCATTAAGAATCATTATTATTATATATTAATATTATTATTAAAATAATACAATTTATTAATATTATTATTAAAAATATCATTATTATTATTATAACTATTAATAAAATTGTAATTTTAGTTATTATGAGTAATATTAGTATTATATTCAGATATTATTATTATTAACCATTACTGTTAACTTATTATTATTATTATTATTATTATTATTATTATTATTATTATTATTATTTATATGATTATTATTAGTATTGATATTGTTATTAATATACGTATATAGAATTAATACAAATGCATATACGTACATAAATACTGTTATATATAGATACAATTACTGTTATATATAAAATTATGTATACAAATAATTACATATTATATCCAGTTCCAAATCACTTTCAACCTGTTTATGATTTACTCTTCTTTCTCAAAATCGTACCAATCAACGTTTAATCACAAGAGACAATCCAAATTTTTTTTCTATGAGTCCATATCTACTTTAAATCTGTATTGTACTTTTATTCCTCCTTCTTTGTCTGATTCATAAAGGCTATCAACCACTCCACTCTCTAAATGAATCGAAATGTTGTGGATATTGAAAAAGTCTTCCAACTATCCATCACCATCATTTTCATTAACACCCAATTGATCACCATTTAAACTGTTGCAACTCCATCTCTTTCTTACTCTTGGTTACTGTTACGGTGACAATAATAACTAGAGATGTATGATGTGGAAGATAATGACGATCATAAAGATTGATGATAAACAACCACGTGATTTTGGTGATTTGAAAATATAATGATAACGGTGATTGTAATTAATAATAATCCATAAGATAATGAGGGATGAAAATGATTAACGAGCTACTGTTACCTCCAACTATTCGAATGGCTAGTTCTTTTCTGTTTCAATCTGAAGAAGACGATGAACCACATGCATACCCATACAACCACTTCATTCTCATTAAACTACTATGTCTGTTTGCTCCTATTTCTATTCGGTTTGAAACCAAGACCCACCCCATTTCACGTTTACTTGATATTTTGCTTTCTTCCTACTGCAACTCATTAATGCAACCACTGCTACAACTCCTTCACTATTTCCTATTTTAATTGAACCCGGACTGCTGCTGTACGTCACCGTATAAGCTTGATAATGATACAAGTTGTTTATGCCGCAATTGTTACTTTTGTTTTCCGTTTCTATCTAAACCACCACGTTGCTTTTATATTTTCAAATCAAATCAATCATCATACAAATCACACCATTTCGCTGCTTCTGCTTCTACTTCTGTTTCTTGACGCAAACAAGCACCAAGTACCACCCTTTCTCTCTTTCTATCTATCTCTTCTATTCTTAACCAAGCCACCACTGAGAACACACGTTTCGGTTCTTAAGTTTACAGGTGTGATTCTCTATTTTCTTTTTAATTTAAAATCACCATAACCTTCGAACTGTAATTGCTACCATGATTTTGAAGACCCACTTCACTATCTTAAACCAAATAACCATCGAACACCTTTATCTCCTGCGACTTGTCTTTCTTGTCGAACGAGTAAACAACACCCAAAAACCACCATTTAAAATCTGCTATTGCTGCTATCTACTTCTGTTATTCCATCCTGGTTCAGCTCGACAGAAAATCCAAACATTCGAACACCCATCTACTGCTACAGTGAAAACGATTAAGATTAAAGGAAGTGAAAAAGATAATGAATAACCGATAAGATGCGTTTTCTTTTTATTAATGGCCGACAAACCCTACAGCCTCACTTCCAATTCCAAATCGTTCCTAATTTTCCTTTTTAAATAAACCGAAACATGTTACGGTGTATTATTAAATTTTGCAACGTGGATTGATTAATCTGTATTTGGATTGGGCTTTAGGAATCCCTTTTGATCAATATAAACGGGTTAGCGATTTATGGGCTTGTGAAATTGTTAATTGGGTCGTGACCCATGTTGGTGTGAACTATATCGATTCATTTTGGGATGAAGAAGAAGGATACAGTGATATGGTTTAAATGAATTAAGTTATAACATAAAACAGAAAAGCAGTGGCAGCTGAACGGTTAGGTGGTGTTGTGTGTGAGCTAGAGGTCTCAGGTTCGAGACTAGTTGGTGGCGCTTATTTTTTTAAAACCCAATCCTTTAGAGGTAGAATTCATTTTGTTATTTTTATTATTACTATTATTATTATAATTAATATTATTATCATTGTTATTACTATTGTTATTGTTATTATTGTTAGTATTAGTGCTACAATTATTATTATTATTAGTATCATAGTATTAAGCATCATAAATATTATTATTATTACTATTATTATTATTATTATTGTTGTTATTATTATTATTATTATTATTATTATTAGTATTATAAATATTATTATTATTTATAATTTATTATTATTATTATGATTAAAGTAAGTGTAATTATAATTAATATTATTATTACTAATATTATTATCATCACTAAGTGTTTTCATTAATATCATTATTATTATTATTACTAGTAGTATCATTTTATTAATACGTTTATTATCAATATTAACAAATATCATTACTATTATTATTGAAGTATAATAATAATTATTATTATAAATATCATTATTTTTATTATCATTACTTTAGTATAATCATAATTATTATTTTAACAAACAAAAGATACTTGTCTAAAAATGTAATTATTACATATATCATAGTATGTCGAATTTACTATTTTAATTTAAAAATAAAACATATAGATATATATAACATTTGGAATAATAAATACATACTAATTTAAATAAGTAACATATTATGTAATTTATATATATAAACTGGGTTGAATACCATTATGCGTTCATTATGTGTGTTAATATAAATAAACGATATAGGTTCGTGAATCCAAGGCCAACCTTACACTTGTTCAATGATGTTATATGTATTTTTACTACAAAATACAGTATGGTGAGTTTCATTTGCCTTTTTACCCTTTATATTTTTGGGCTGAGAATACTGTTTTACGAAATAGACACAAGTAATCGAACTGCATTCTATGATAGAATTATCTGGGGTTGGGATTGATTATTATGGCACGTATTATCACTGGTTTATTTCGGTTAGAGCGAATGAGCTCCCGAGTTGAATGAATGGTTTTGTATTTTGGCACCGGTTGTCCTATATTTTATATACATGTATTCAGCCGTGGGGTGAAAGACCGGCACAGATGGTTACTATTATATTTTGGAATCCTCACCAGGTGTTCTTCATATGAATGATATTTTGTTTGTGCAGTTGGAATGGGACTTCTGCACGAGTTTTTAATACTTAAAATCTTGTGGTCTATTAAAATGATGAAATGAAATGATTACTATAAACTAATGAACTCACCAACCTTTTGGTTGACACTTTAAAGCATGTTTATTCTCAGGTTTGAAAGAAATCTTCCGCTGTGCATTAGCTCATTTTAAGGATATTACTTGGAGCCATTCATGACATATTTCAAAAGACGTTGCATTCGAGTCGTTGAAGTTCATTAGAGATTATTATTAAGTAAATGACGGATTAGGTCTTTTATAGTTGGATATTATGAAATGGTATGCATACCTGTCAACTTTCGATGAAATGAAAGTTTGTCTTTTAAAAACGAATGCATTGTTTGTAAAATGTATCATATAGAGGTCAAGTACCTTGCAATGTAATCAACTGTTGTGAATCGTTAATAATCGATATGGACTTCGTCCGGATGGATTAGGACGGGTCCTTTCATCGTACGACCCTAAGCTCTCCATGCCCTTTTGGAGCACTGGAGACATGGTCACCAACATCAAGCATGCTACCTCATTAGACTCGGAACGTCGTTTTTCAAACTCGTCCCTAGCCGCTTGAGTAGCTCTCGATCCGGGTTCTGCCGGTAAGGGTTCCTCAATTGCCCTGATCTTTCCTTCCATCCTAAGAGAAATTCTTAGGTTGCGAAGCCAGTCCATGTAGTTCAAGCCCGTAAGCTTGTCCTTTTCGAGGAGCCCTTTAAGGCAGAAATTAGTGATTGATGACGGAGTAGGATTTGTGTTTGTTGCAGACATCTATCATATTTTTAAAGTAAGTTGTATTAGTCAGTTTGATATGTTTAATCCTTATTAAGATAATTACTCAAGTGTATTCAATATTCAAACAATTATAATTAACAAGGCTAAGATCCATATTTCACTTATGGTAACGACGGGTTTACCGCGGATCGCCAATCATAAGCTATTTAGGTAGGTAACTATATTACCAATTTTATCCATTATGAAATTCTTATGTTCTGCGGGATTTAGTGATAATCAATTATTTCACTTGGCATGTTTAATCCCTTCTACACTAATCCTTCCTCGTGGCGGGTTTGCCGCGAACCACGATTTCAGATTGTAAACCGTCCGTGATAGATACACGTGAAATCCGGCCCAAGACTCTCGGGTATCGCGAAATTCACCTCACCCTTCCCAACACCGAATTAAAGTCCGGCCCAAGACTCTCGGGTATCGCGAACTCTAACATGTAGAAGGTTTGGATGTGTGTACTACTCATGGGTAGCGTAAAGTTTACATTTAAAACGGGGTTTTGTTTTCTTTTAGCAAAAGTAGTTTATTCCATTTTAAAACATTTGCTAATTATGTATTGCATGTTGCGTTTGTTAAACTAATTTTAACCAAACCATTTTAAGTGATTATTGTCTTTTGTTTCTATACTAATTTTCTAGCTAGCATGGCATAGACAAATAAGAACACAATAATAATCATGACACGCAATTATCGGTAGTATGCCTCGAGTCCTATGCATTTTTCCGGTGAGCCAACACACGAAAAAACTTGGTCAACTAGGGACATAACCTTGTGTGAGAATTGGCTCCCACTAAAATCGCCATCTCCATTATATGCTCGGATGGGCCGCCTTGTGAACATCGTCTTCTTGATTTCAATCTTGGTTGCATTATCTTACAAAATAACTATTCTATTTTCAATACTATTACAAATACAATATAAATAGAAAGACGACATGCAAGTCGTTTAATAAATTATTACATTCATTCCGAATAAATAATAAACACGACATGCAAGTCATTTAATAAATTATTACATTCATCCCGAATAAATAATAAATTAAATCATACAACCAAACATCCACACAAGGGTCTTATTGAGGCAAATACTACCGATTTCATACAACAATCACATACATAACAAATGGAGTGCCAAATATCCATTTTCATGAAACATGTTTCGATAAGGATTGATTTAAACACTTAATGGCATACAAAATAATCAATCCTTATTTACATAACTTATGTATGTATGTAAACCCACTTCATATTTGTAAGTATGATTTTCATGCCAAAACCATCTAAACAAACATATTAAGTGAATCAAAATATATTGGAGATTTATTCACTTTTTAACAAGGCATAAAGTCTAAAATTAACAATTTTAATTTTCTCATTTCATGTAAAACATGAATATAATTTATGTACTTTATTTTCCTAAACATTGAATCTTTAATAGTCAACATGCAAGCTACTAATAAAATTTTCGGATTTTTGCAGATTCGTATACGCAACTTTAAATGGTCATATCTTACTCATTTCTAATCCGTTTTTGATGATTTTTTTTTTCAAATTTAAGTTCTTTCACTTAGCTTTCAAATGCAATTGGTCTCATACAATAATATTGAGTTTAAAACCCCGAAATAGTCCATCAAAGACGGACTGTCCAAGCTCAAAAAAATATCTTAAATGAAAAAGTGAGTTTAACCTATTTTACATTTTGCCAAAATCCAAGATTCAAATTAGTATTTAGGAAACATAAAACATAAATCATGATAATTGTTTTGCATGTTTGTTATGCATGATCATCTCCAAGAATCATGCACAACGCATCCTTCAAAACTAAATATCATAAGAAAAAGTTTGCTAAAACTTGTACAAGATGGCTCTGATACTATTGTTGGAGTATGATACAAATCCAAAGCGAGCGAAAACATTTTTAAAACATTACAAAATCATACTCTTCCACGGATCATTGTATAAAACTTTAGCAAACAAAATAAATTAATGAAACCGAACAAGAGAAGATTAGAATACAACCTTTGTAGCCTTTTGAAGATCGAATTTGAAAACCTAAAGAAGAGTTCCTCTAAACGGTAGACACCCAAAGTTCCAACCTTACTTCGATCTATACCTTCTACTTAACGGATATTTTCTTCTTCGTTATTTCCACCAAAAACCGAACCCAATTATAGATTTCAAGTATTTTGGTTACTTGAAAATAAGAAAGAAAAATAGCATTTTTGTATACGTGTTTTTGTATCTTTTTCATGACTTTTCAAATACCAAGACCTGGTATTATATATTACATAATTGATACAATTAATACATCTAGTACAAATGTAATAAATAAAGATTTGAAAAGATTTGCAAAATTAAATCTTTATATAAAATAAGATTTACAAAATCAAATCAAATCTTATATCTTATATAAAATATGATTTGCAAAATCTAATCAAATCTCTACATATTTAGATTTGTAAGTATATGTATACATATAAAAAAAAAACTTACTTAATTTATTAAATCATTAACTAATGATTAATAAGTTAATTTCCGATTAGAAGGTAGATCAAACAATTTTATGATTGGCCATTGTGTGTGACCGAATAGGATAAATGGACTTTTATTATTTAATATCATGGGCATATCTTCGAAATATATGTACCACGGTCAAACCACGGTCGAACCGTAGCCAACCCGAGAACATATTTCCAACAGTTACGGTACTCACTAATGAGAATATATTTTTGGTTCCTAACAAATACATCTTACAAAGATGGAGAAAAGATGTTAAGAGAAGACATACTAAGGTTAAAGTGAATTATAGTGACTGGGTTGTCTCGGATGTCTCGCAAGTCATAATGTGTATACAAATTTTCCGCTTCACTATGGTGGTTTCATTCCGAGTGGTATGCAACCGTCAATGTATTCTTCACAAAACAGTCATGCTTTTCAACAAGTATCTCCACAACTGCAGCATGTCGCTGTCCAAATGCAGCAATCATCACATATCAACTTGCTGAACGCGCCATTTAACATGCCATTTGTACCTTCGAATAACGCATTTTATCCTCCATAGATGATGTAGCAGCTTAGTCTCTCAGCTCCAGTTTATCACATGATTATGATAATACCTTTAGCTACTTTCTTTGATGAAATAGTAAACACATTTTTTTGTCAGGCATCAATTTAATTTGAGTTTAAGTTGAAATCATTGTACTTATATTATCTATGTATGTTTTTTCAAATTTTATTTGCTTTCTATTTTGTATAGAGTACTTATTAGGAGTTTTTAAGTTTAGTAAATTATAAAGGCTGACCAATCCATATATTAGCAATATCATTTCTTGTCACTTAATGAGCTAAACCTTGCACAATTTAAGAGTAAAACCATATTTGGGTCACAATTACCCCTCTGATATACTAAAACCATATTTGGGTCACAATTACCCCTCTGATGTCTATATTGATGGTATTGAATGAACCAAAGCTCTGAAAATCCACCGGATTCATTCATTCACTAGATTTAATATTAACTCATTGCAATCAATTTACAGAAATAGATTTCTCCCTAGCTCCCCTGTTGTATAATATTTGTGTAATATAAGAAGAAATCAAAACAAAACCTAGATGTAGAGATGAACCAAACCCATATTACTTTTTTAAAAAATTGAACTTAAATCAAGCACTAAATCGATGGACAAAAGTTCGTTACCAGTTACACACCCAGTTTAACGAATTATTACAAGAGCTCAGTAGTAAACAATGAATATTCGAAGATTTTGGTTTGGGGAAGAAAGAGTTTGAATGTGAGGGAGAAAGAGAAAAACGAATTAATTATTGGTTGTTTATCTTTTTAATAAGTAAAAAATATTTATATTTGGCCAAAATAAAAGGAGTCAGTTGAGATGTATATGATACGTGGATTCACAACTCACCATGTCATGTTATGTGAGTCAATATTTTTTAGTAAAAAATTAGTGAGTATATCATTTCTCTACTCTTTACATGATAAATGATATATTCACTAATTTTTTACTAAAAAAAATATTCACTCATATGACATGGCCGTTGTCATTTCAACAAGCCCTACCAATATCATGCACAGTTATCTTTATCTATTAAATCAACTTTTATCAAATCATACACGATCTGTCCTCTGTTCCCCTGTTAAAAATAAAAGTGAATTGCAGACCTTCCCAAAATCAATGCAAAAGCTTTATTTACACTGTCCTCTTCTGTTACAAAGAAAGTGAATATCAGACAATCCCTAACTTTCTTTACATATGATTCCTTCTCCCTCGTGACACACCCCAAAGTAAGAATCCGATTTAAACCCAAACGAATCAGTTCAATCGACTATGGGTACGAATTTATAATTTTTCTACAATTAGTTTTCTTAGTATAGACTGAGATATAGGATTTGTTTGTCATAGTTACTCATGAATTTGATTTTTATTTTTTATTAATTTTACAAGTTTGAATAATATAGATATAGCTGTTGAAGATTCTCTACTCTGTTAATGAAGCTTAAGAAGGTGGAGAAGAACAGCAACATTAGTCAACAAGGTAAACACAACCCCTTCTTCTTGATTTCCAAAATTTATCATTCTTACTACTCTTTGCTTCGTTTTCACAAATTTATTTGAAATTCATGAATTTTTGTTATGATTTGTGATGTATGTTAATATAAAAAACTGCAAGTTTGATAGGTGTTTTAATAAAATATAAATTTAAAAATGAATATAAGAAGTCTACCTTAAATATAGAACATCCCGAAGCAGTGCTAAGTATCATTTGTTTTTGTTTTTTTGACAAAAAACTGAAAAATAAAATATCAAAGACTTTTCACTAAGTTGTGAAAAGCCAGCCATTACAAAATGAATCTGGCATTGATTTACAACTTTATATCCACCCAATCTAGCTCAAACTTTAAGAGCTAATGAAACTTGCTAAAACATTCAATTACTACAAATGGGACTAAAAAGTTTAAATACCAAAAATTCCTCACAGTAGGACTAAAATGCACCCATCTGAATTTTTACTCTTGCATACTTGATCTTTGAATTATTCATCTATCCATTCCAAATCAAAAACCCCATATTCTACCAAATTGCCCACAAGGAAGCCGGGCCAGTAAGACCCCAAAACCCACTAAGATTAATTCCTACACCGCAACTCTAATCTATAGAAAAATCTACCATCATATACTTATCTACCCTACCTACCTTCACACACACCATTTGTTAACCGGCCCCTTCTTCTGGATCCTTCCGGCGATTTATTCCCCTTCCCTACTGCCTTTCGTTGTGCATGGTTATGTTGACTTCCACCCTTCATGGTCGCCTTATTAGGGTTTTCTGTTTTATGTTGCGAGCGGTATGTCGCTTGGATTTGTCCGTCGGAATGTTGTTACGGCTTCGGGTGAAGCTCCATTGTTTTCGAGGTAACAGTTCCTTGTTGCTTTCATTCATAAACAACAATTACTCCATTAGAATTGATTAAAATTTCATATCCAAAGCATGAATAAAACCAATAAATTACAATACAATAAGGAATGAGATGATAAAATATAATTATAGAACACAACCATATTTACCGATTTACCGAATTCTACACAAAAGATTCATATTTATCAACCCATAAAAATGAACCATTATGTCAATAGGGACCTATCTATCTATATCTGTTAAAGCTTATCAGAAACCTTATCAACCAACTAATAGTAGTAGCTTATCAGAATGGATATTACTAAATCATATTTTTGTAACTTGTAAGGCCGTACAACACCAATATGGAAATTTACCTTTATGTCATTTTATCATCTTATACTAAAACAACACACCGCTAATTAAGGATAATAGAAAACAAACTTTATTTTTGGATCCAAATGTATCATCTTCATTACCATCAATAGATCCAAAAACTATCTTTTTGCCTACAAATAAGTAGCAAAACTCAGTAAATTGCCAATTTGAAGTTCGTATATATCTAAATGTATCATCTTCATTATATCGCTGTTGACAATGATAACTACCTACACGTGATTTACTATTGATCTCTAGAGAAAGTCACTATAGAATGCATAGCATTTGATAGTGAGTTTTATGTGTCAATTAAAGAGTTCTTAATGGCTAAACATTCTATGGTGAGTTTGGCTAAAGAGGACATTAGAAACATCATGTGTGGGTAGTTGTCGCTATCATTGGCGATACAACCGCTAATGTGATTGTGACGCTTAAAAGTTGTACTAATATGTTCGTTCATGCTCTGGGAAAGATGATTTTGACATCTATAAATGCGTATGTACTGCCTCGTGAGAAGGAATTAATTCTTCTAATGGTTATGGGTGTGGCTATGGCAGGCATCCAAGTCGCCAACGACAACGATACATTATTAAGAGTGACCACTAACGCTTTCAAAGCACATTTGGGGATTTAACTAAGAAAACTACAAATACTCGTAGGTTCAGTGGTTGGTGGTCTGCCTCCTTTAGGGGAGGTCAGGAGTTCGACCCCCGTTGGCTACATATTAAAAACACAATCGTTGCATCGGCATAGTCAAAACGGGAGATGATCGCAACGGGTGGTTAAGGTCCCCCTCAGGTTGATCCCAATCGCTGTTCAAAAAAATACAGTCAACATAATATTGTAGAAAGTTTAAGCTTATTATATTTACTATTTAAGTCTAATATACCTAATATATACAGTTAATCTATTACATGACTTATTTCTTTGACTTTTAAAATGGTCAGTGACTACACATTGTAGTGACGAGATTTTACTTATAGAAAACTGGAAACATGTATAAGAACTTCAAATGACTTACCAGGTTTGGCGTTAGATAATTTCTGAAATGGATAAATGGACGGGTCGAAGGTAAGGTGATTTATGTGACTTGCATTAGATAACTTAGAAAGTAGCAAAATAGGCTGTTCGAGGGTATGGGTCAACATCTAAATTTTTTAGAACAAGGATGATTAATTTGATTTGCGTTTGATTACGTACCGATGAGGAAGTACATAAGTTTACTTGATACATTATTAGATGCCAAAGACACTTAAGGAGGGTTTTTTTTAACGGTGAAAGAATCATATATTAAAAATAAACAATCCCTAGCAAGTCGCTAAGGGATAATTATAAAGGCATAGATAACTCTAAGTACCAATTAGAAACTAAGTGGCTTCTATTTTTAATCCAACGAAAAGTACGTAATCTAATTACATCAAAAAGACTACTTTTACTACAATAAGAATCATGAAAAACAACCCCGTTACGGAAACGGCACATAGCCCATAACATAGTCGCCACCACCGCAATAATCCGGTTCTTGGACGAATCTTGTAACCGAACACCTTCTATCCATGCCATAAACGAATCCTAAGAAGAAAAACAAGGCATATCACAATCGAGCCAAATGTGAATCTTGTGCCATACATCTAAAGCCATCTCACAATCGAAAAATAAGTGGTCACGAGTCTAAACCCCGTTAGAGCAAATCGGACACACAATGGAATTGATCTCTATGCCTTTTGGGTAAAGATTCCAACGAACCGGAAGAGAATCTAGCCTTAAACGACATAGAAATATATTAACTTTACGAGGTATGAATTTGAACCATAACGAGGCAATGTTAGAAGCTGGTAACACCCTTTTATCCACATGATCCCGTGTGGATTTTAGATTGTACATGCCATCAGAAGAGATCGTGTAGGACCATGCATCTGCTCGATCATGAAGATTGCAAGAACCGATCTCCTAAATCAAAAAGTTAAGAAGCATTTCATTACGACTTCCAATATTAACCTTCGACCAGGTCCAATTCCATACACCATCTCGACACTTATCAGCGATCAAACCATCCTTATTTAAATCTAAGTGGTATAATCGATTGAACCTTGATGCTAGCGTAGAATTGCCACACCATAAGTCATGCTAAAAATGAATCTTCTTTCCATCTCCCACCTTCATACAAAATATATCAACAGGAAGTGTACCTTCGAAAACCACCTTAGAACAAGACTCAACAATGTTAGACCACACTGTCGAACACTGATTGGATGTAGCTTCAAAGACATTCTCGTGAATGGACTTGATAATAAAAACCCACATATCTTCCGGATTCTCCGAATACCACCATCTCCATTTATAAATTAGAGCCAAGTTAAAAGCTTTAAGGCTCCCAACGTTAAGTCCACCAAAATCAAATGGAGCTAATACTATATCCCAACTCACCCAAGACATCTTTTTAATCAAGTCACTTCCTCCCCAAAAAAAATCTCGCCCATATCGATTCAAGCCGTTTTAATACTGTTTCGAGGCATTTAAACATTAACATAAGATAAATACCGAGACTTCCCATGACATATTTAACCAATGTTAACCTACCACCCAATAAATTAAACTGGCCTTCCATGATGACTGTTTTGAACGAAACTTATCAACCATGGGATTCCAGTTAGATACAAGCTTCATATTCGACCCGATGGAAAGACCGAGATAAGTAGTTGGAAAAATCCAGCTCTAGCACCTGCAACATTTGCGAACGCAGTAACTTCAAAATCTGCAACTTCGAATACCAAATAATTGTGATTTTGCAACGTTTAATTTTAAACCTGAGACCTGATGAAAAATTCCCAAAATGAGTAAAATACGATTCAACTCTCGCGTACTCCAATATGAGAAGATGATAACATCGTCTGCCTATATGAAGTGAGAAAGATGGATATTCTCAGTCCCCACATTAATCCCATGAATAAAACTACACTCCATGGCACGACGAAAAGCCAAATGGAATCCTTCTATAACAATAATAAATAAGAAAGGACTAAGCGGATCGTCCTGTCTTAAGCCCCTTTTAATCTGGAACTCACAAGTCAGACAACCATTGAATAAAACCGAAGTTCTAGTCGAAAATAAACATACTTTGATCCACGAAACCCACTTATGACCTAAACCCAAGGAAGAAAGCATAAAAAATAAATAATCCCAGTTCACAGAATCGTAAGCTTTCTCGAAATCAACCTTGAATAAAAGCATTTTTCTATTCATTTTTTGTACCAAGAAACAATCTCGCTCATGCTCGGGTCATCGATCCAAATCCCATCGACAAGAATACCTTGAATCTGTTGGGTTCGACGTTTGTGTTTAAGAGATGAATGGAAAAACTTGAAGTTTTCATCACTTCAACGTCCCATTTAACTCTAGATTTTTGAAGAAAATCGTGATCTTTTAGCTTCGAAATGCCATCCCTTTCGGTAGCTAAAGCATTGCGAAGATTAATAGCAGCCATGTCGGCACTACCTGCATCAATCATATGATCAAGATCGTTATTTTAACTGTAATATCTTTCATACGAGAGGCTTCATTTGATCTAGCAGAATAAATTTAGATTTTTAAATGACCCTTCAAAAGTCGAAGCTTAACAACAATATCCAAACTTGAATCTGTATTAATAATATTCCAAGCATTTCGAACCGTATTTTCGAAATCAGGATGAGTGAACCAAGATTCGAAAATTTTAAAATAAGTGGGACCAAAGTCTACTTTATCTTGAAAAAGAAGAAGCGGAGAATAATCCGAGTGCCTCCGTGGCAAAAGCAAACCTTTCAAATCGTCAACAACATTCAGCACGTTATGAGAGAGGAAAAAACGGTCTATTACTAAATTTGTTTCCCGCCTTATTACGCCACGTGAATTGAAGTCCAACGAGAGGGACTTCATATAAGACATTCGAATCAATGAAGTCATTGAACACATGAGCATCTTGCACACAAAAATCAGATCCACCCCTCTCATCCATATTTCTAACCAAATTCCAATCCCCCCATTAAAATATAATCACCCGGGTGAGCAACGATAAAAGCTGTGATATTCTCCCATAGAACCACTTTATCCGCAAGCGCTTGAGGAGCATAAACATTTACCATAATAACTTCCAGATTTTCCCGAATCCAATTACCTTTAACAATAACCACATTATCATGACACCAAATTTTGCTCCTCGAGAAAGCATTCGGATCCCACAACGAGATGATGCCTCCCGAGAAACCACGAGACAAACTTAAAGCATAATCAAAATTTGGATTGCCCCAGAACGATCTCAAACGAAACATATGATGTCATGCCATTTTCGATTCTTGAATAGCTAGGAAATGAACATTAAACGTACCACATAAATCCTTAATCCATTTCCTCTTAGCTAATAGTTGAGACCCGCAACTATTGATGAAAAGAATCTTCATTTAAAACTACGTCCCTTGACATCACGTTTCAACAGATGCTTGCAACCCTCTAAAGTAATTCCCCGATTCCAAAGATGTCTTCACTCTGCTCTTGCACATATGAATCAAGAATGGGCAAAGGGTCATGGTTATAATGTAACGACCCGAATTTTTCGACTTATATTTATGCTTATACTTTCACGAATCTGCGTATATGTGCGCACTGAGCTAGATAATATTCTGGAGTCATTATCCATGCTAATTACTCTTGTTAATACCTTATAACATGTTATTAAGTGCTTAATTACTTAACTTGATCCTTGGATGTATTTTCAACCGTTAGTGTCACTAGTCGTTTAGACCGAGTTATGTACTTGATACACGTTAATCTTTGATCATAATTGGGTATTATGACTACTTAATCCTAATTGTTATTTCTTAATGACATTTACTTAGTTCGTCGTTAACTTAATTATGTTTAGTGAATTACTAACGTGCACTAGTTAATCACATGGGCTTAACACCTTATTGGACTAGGACTTCCATGGTCTAACCTACTCAAGTTAATGGGCTAGTTTTAGTGGGCTAGTTAATGGGTTAGTTAGCCCATTTAACTAAAGACAAAACCCATTTAACTAAAGACAAAATGAAAGCATGCTAGTGTACCTTATGTCCAACAACTCTTGGCACCATGCACCACATCACCAAACATTCCTACATCACCCTTGTACCACCACCATGGACCACCCCACCACCACCAAAACCGTCGGCCTTGGTGGTCCCCCTTTTTCAAAATTGTTTATTTTTTTTTTTCTCTTTTACTACACATAAACCTTGAATCCATCTCTCATTTCACACATATCATTCCCTCACTACTTTCTCACACTAAGCAATCCTCTCTGGTTGTAAGTTTTAAACTTCATTTCTTTCTTTCTTTTTCTTCAAAACCGTAAGCATCATCATCATCCTTATTGTTCTTGGATTTTGGTTTTTGTAACTTGAATCCTTATACTATCTTGCAAGCTTCAATCTCTTGTATGATGAAGAAGCAAGAACAAGGATCAAAGCTTTGTAACTTTTGGTTCTACATAAAAACTTGTAAAGATCTAAAGTTCAAAAACTTTAAGATCTTCTTTTGTTCAAGTATTGGAAACTTAAGGTTTACTGTATGAAGATTCAAGCTTCTAGCTTGATATCTCCTTATATAAAGAATCCAAGCTTGAACTTGTTCATTACTAGCTTTAATTTCTTTCTTGTTCTTATGTATTTCGACTTGTATATGTTTCCTTGGTCAAAGATTACTTGTTAACTTTAATCTCATACATCTTGTAACCAAAGTCTAACTTTGAATGTTCAAGAACAAGAAAGTTTAAGCTTTCTAGCTTATAACTTTCACTCATCTAAGTTGATCTAAGTTATGCAACTTATGATCATCCAACTATGTAAAACAAAAGCTCACTAGCTTATATTCATTCTACATTGTAAAAATATAAGTTTTATAACTTACGGTTTTGTAAAAGTTGAAAGTCTAAGTTCTATAACTTAGGGTTTCACCTAGAACACAAGATCTAGACTTTCTAGTCTAAGGTCTTCAATATTTAGCTAAGATCTAAGTTCTATAACTTAAAGTCTTGCTTGTTTGGTTTGAATCCAATTATAGCTTAAAATTCCAAATAGAACTTGTACTTGTGTCGAAACTAAGAACTTGATGTAACTTTGGTTCATCATCCTTCTAAAACTCTTAAATGAGTTGTACTTCTTTTCTTAGTCTTGACATTGTGTGTTGATGGTTAAAACTTGGTCAAAATGATGCTAAAACATCAAAGGTTGTACACTTGAGGCTTATACGCATCAAGGACGAGAACCGTGATAAGCATCGAACACCAAGAAGCCCACTGGAGCACTAGATTCTGTTTTTTTTTCGGGTCTGATCTGACTCCTGGAGCTTCTGGAAAGTTGATTTCCAGAAAGTTTGGGATGTGTAGATGACTTTTCGTTTATGACTCACCTAAATCCGATATACGGTTTAGGATTTATAGTCTTCCAAAGTTCACTACGACTTCGACGTGCTGAATTTTCTGACCTACTCGCGCTTTGACCGTCGTCACGGTCAAACGACATCGAGTTAGGATCTGAGCTTCGGACATCGGTAAGAGGACTCACAAACGGAGCCTTGGCCACTGGCCGCTCGTCGTTTCAGTTCGTGTAGAGGTCGTAGCGGCTGTTCGAATTCAGCCCTTCGTTTCTACCTCTATTCTTGTTGAAAACTTACTTTATCCTTTACGTATGATGATAATGATGATACTTAAGACTTAACTTACTTACTTTAAAACTTTTTGGGACAACTTACTGACTTAGCAACCATTGACTTAGGTTGAGGACCTTTTTGGATCGACCAACTTACTTGCTACCTTTCATACTTGCTTCACCGAGCACTCAAAGTGAGTTATAGCTCCCTTTTTACTTTAACTATTTTTGGGACTGAGAATACATGCGCTTTTTATGTTTTACATACTAGACACGAGTACTTTAACTTTATATATATGTGTGGGTGACATAACAGCACAAATTTTCCCCTTATCTCGGTAACCTTTAACTATTGGTTTATGAACCGGTAGACGCGAATCTTAGATATGGATCCATAGGGTTTGACATCCCCACTCGGGCTAGTCGCGCTAGCATTCAACGGGTGTTTAATACTTCGTCTATTTTAACGCACTCGCCAAGTGTACTTTTAGTGGGTGACATATATATTTCTTTGTTAAGTTAGTTACCAAGCGCCACGGTTAAGCATATACTTTTCATACTGTTTTGAATACAAAAATCTCGTGGTCTACATTATTTTATTGTTTACAATAAAACTATAGCTCACCAACATTGGTGTTGACCTTTTTAGCATGTTTTATTCTCAGGTAACTAGGACGATTATGCATCCGATGTACTCTGCATTGTTATAGATGTCTCTTAATCATGGACTTTTTATTTTGCATTCACTACTTATGTTGTATTCGAACCATGGTTTTGTAATGACCTAAGTGTCACGCACTATTGTTAATGCTTTATATCCGTAGAAGCACGTTACTTTTGTAAAACATTTGTCGTTGGAAAACATTATCTTTTTATGAATGCAAAACCTTGTTTTAAAATAGCATATAGTGTTATACCGTGTAATGGACCTGTTGTTGATGATCCGTACCATAGAGGTTTTGGACGCGGCATCACAGTTGGTATCAGAGCATTGGTTGTAGGGAATGAGTCTGCATTAGTGTGTCTTGACCGAGTCGATTAGGATACACTAATAGGACTAATCTACAACTTGATCGTTTACTTGATTCTGCAGAACTACTGCATGCTACTGCTTACTACTACTGCTATATGTTATTGCTGTATGCTACTGTTTATTCCCACTACTGCATGCTACTACTATCTGCTTTTGATTGCATGATAATGCTGTATGATACTGTTATGGCCATGCTATGTACTATTGTAGATGATCTAGGCTGCTGTTGTTATTATACCTGATTACATGCTTGCTATATGTCTTACTAACATGGAAAAATTTATTTTTCCTTGTGCAGATGTCGGACGTACCGCCTATGATTATTGACTTGGAGAGTGATTCAGACTCGTCTACTACTTCGCCGACTGTTGTTGACTCACCTATTCCGTCACCACTACCCTCCGACGACTCTGATGACTCGTCTTCTGGGGCTAGTAGTCACTCGCCTGACCTGATGGTCATTTATGACAGTGATGAGGATTCCGAGGAGGTCCCAGCTCCACCCATCCCTAGTTTCCCGGAGCCACATTATCGTTTCGATGGTACCGTGATCCCTGGGATAAACGGAGGCCGTCCATTTCTTAACGAAAGTGGACACTGGGTCAGATACACCGTCGACGAGCAGGTTGTGTTGATTCCACCTTGCAGACATCGGATCATAACCACCGGCCGGACATATTCTCCCACACGGAATGCACCTGCATCACCATCAGACGACTCAGACAGTTCACCATCAGAAAAGACCAGTGAGGAGGATCCCGAGGAGGATTCTGAGGAGGACCCTGAGGAGGAGCCTGTACCGCCACCCTCTACCTCACCGAAGAAGCGTTACCACTATGACGGTACCGTCATTCCCGGGGTAAATGGGGGCAAGCCATTCGTGAACGCGCAGGGACAGTTGGTTAGGATCACTGCTCGTAAGCGGGCTGTGCCGATACCTCCTGACCCATTTGTGCGTAAGGTCGCCCGTAATGCGCCATCTACTTCTGGTGCTACATCTGCGCCACCTGCACCATCTGCACCACCTGCACCAGAAGTAGATGGTGCAGTACGGGCGACGTTACGCACAAATGGATCAGGAGGTAACTGCACAACCCGCTTACGAGCGGTGATCTTAACCAACTGTCCTTGCGCGTTCACGAACGGCTTGCCTCCATTTACCCCGGGAATAACGGTACCGTCGTAGTGGTAATGCTTCTTCGACGGGGTAGAGGGTGGCGGTACAGGCTCCTCCTTGGGGTCCTCCTCAGAATCCTTCTCGGGATCCTCTTCACTGGTCTCGTCTGATGATGAACTGTCTGGGTCGTCTGAGGGTGGTGCAGGTGCATCACATGTGGGAGAATATGTCCGGCCGGTGGTCATGATCTGATGTCTGCCAGGTGGAACCGACACAACCCGCTCGTCGGCGGTGTATCTGACCCAGTGTCCACATTCGTTAAGAAATAGACGGCCCCCGTTTATCCCAGAGATCACGGTACCATCGGAATGATTCTGTGGCCCCGGGAGACTAGGGCTGGGTGGAGCTGGGATCTCCTCGGGATCCTCATCACTGTCAGAGATAACCATCAGGTCAGGCGAGTGACTACTATCCCCAGAAGACGAGTCATCAGAGTCGTCGGAGGGTAGTGGTGACGGAATAGGTGAGTCAGCAACAACAGTCAGCGAAGTACCAGACGAGTCTGAATCACTCTCCAAGTCAATAATCATAGGCGGTGTGTCCAACATCTGAACAAAGGAAAAATAACTTTTTCCATGTCAGTAAGACATATAGCAAGCACGTAAACAGGTATAATAACAACAGCAGCCTAGATCATCTATAGCAGTACATAACATGGCAATAACAGTATCATACAGCAGTATCATGAAATCAAAAGTAGATAGTAGTAGCATGCAGTAGTGGGAAAGAACAGTAGCATACGGTAATAAAATATAGCAGTAATAGTAAGCAGTAGCATGCAGTAGTTCCACAGAATCAAGTAAATGATCAAGTTGTAGATTAGTCCTATTAGTGAATCCTAATCGACTCAGTCAAGACACACTAATGCAACCTAATTCTCTACAACCAATGCTCTGATACCAAATGTGATGCCCCGTCCAAAACCATCATGGTACGAATCATCAACAACATGTCCATTACACTGTATAACACTACATGCTGTTTTAAAACAAAGTTTTGCATTCATAAAAAGATAACGTTTTCCCAACGACAAATGTTTAACAAGAGTAACATGCTTCTACGGATAGAAACCATTAACAAAAAGTACGTGACACTTAGGTCATTACAAAACCATAGTTCGAATATAACATAAGTATTGAATGCAAAGTAAAAAGTCCATGACTAGGAGACATCTCTAACAATGCGGCGGAAGTCTAACACAACAAGTCTATTACAGCGGAAGCAAATTCGTCTAAGCACCTGAGAAATAACATGCTTTAAAAGTCAACACGAATGTTGGTGAGCTATAGTTTTATTGTAAACAATAATGTAATGTAGACCACGGGATTTCGTATTCAAAATAATATGAAAAGTATATGCTTAACCGTGGGTACTTGGTAACTAACTTAACAAAGTAATATATAAATCACCCCCTAAAAGTACACTTGGCGAGTGCGTTAAAAAAGACGAAGTATTAAACACCCGTTAAATGCTAGCGCGACTAGCCCGAGTGGGGATGTCAAACCCTATGGATCCATATCTAAGATTCGCGTCTACCGGTTCATAAACCAATAGTTAAACGTTACCGAGCTAAGGAGAAAGTTTGTGCCGTTATGTCACCCACACATATATAAAGTTAAAGTACTCGTGTCTAGTATGTAAAACATAAAAAACGCATGTATTCTCAGTCCCAAAAATAGTTAAAGTAAAAAGGGAGCTATAACTCACAGTGGTTGTACGGTAAAGTCGATATGAAAACGTAAGTAGTAAGTCGGTCCAAAAGGTCCTCAACCTAAGTCAATGGTTACTAAGTCAGTAAATCGTCCCAAAAAGTTTAAAAGTAAGTAAGTTAAGCCTTAAGTATCATCATACGTAAAAGATAAAATAAGTTTTCAACAAGAATAGAGGTCGAAACGAAAAGCTGCATTCGAACAGCCGCTACGACCTCTACACAAACTGAAATGACGCGCGGTCAGTGGCCAATGCTCCGTTTGTGAGTCTTCTTACCGATGTCCGAAATTCAGATCCCAACTCGATGTCGTTTGACCGTGGTGACGGTCAAACCGCGAGTTGGTCAGAAATTTCAGCACGTCGTTACGAAGGTGTAGTGAACTTTGAAAGACTATAAATCCTAAACCGTATATCGGATTTAGGCGAGTCTTAAATGAAAAGTCATCTACACATCCCTAAATTTCTAGAAATCAACTTTCCTGAAGCCCCAGGAGTTAGATCAAACCCTGAAAAACAGATACAAGTGCTCCGGTGGGTTTCTTGGTGTTTGATGCTTATCACGGTTCTCATCCTTGATGCGTATAAGCCTCAGGTGTACAACTCTTGATGTTTTAGCATCACTTTTACCAAGTTTTAACTATCAACACACAATGTCAAGACTAAGAAAAGAAATACAACTCACTTAAGAGTTTTAGAAGGATGATGAACCAAAGTTACATCAAGTTCTTAGTTTCAATACAAGTACAAGTCCTATTTGGAATTTTAAGCTACAACTTGGATTCAAACCAAACAAGCAAGACCTTAAGTTATAGAACTTAGATCTTAGCTAAATATTGAAGACCTTAGACTAGAAAGTCTAGATCTTGTGTTCTAGGTGAAACCCTAAGTTATAGGACTTAGACTTTCAACTTTTACAAAATCTTAAGTTATAAAACTTAGATTTTTACAATAAATATAAGCTAGTGAGTTTTTGTTTTAACAAGTTGGATGACCACAAGTTACATAACTTAGATCAAACAAAATGATGAAACCCTAAGCTAGAAAGCTTGAATCTCTTAACAATACTTATGAGACTTCAAGCTAGAAAGCTTGTATCTTTGTTTATTGAAAACACAAGTTACAAAATTGAAGTAAAACAAATTAAAGAAGATCGTAAGTTAATAAACTTGATCTTTTAACAAACTTTTTGTAGAAACCTCAAGCTAGAAAGCTTGGATTTCTAATGTTCTTGAAGATCTTTAAAGCAAAAAGCTAGATCTACAAATTACATGAAGATCATAAACATAAGTTTTGATCCTTTAACAAAAATAAAGAGATCTTAAACTATGAGCTTAGATCTAACAAAAGTAATAAAGATTCAAAGCTAGAGAGCTTGAATCCTCCATGTTCTTGAAGATTTTCAACCAAGGTTTGAATCTACAAGATATAACAAGATCAAAAAGATAAAAAGCTTGATCCCTTGATGATGATGATGATTTCGGTTATAAAAGAAAAAAAAGAAGAAGATTTTCAAGAAAACTTACAATTTTTCTTAAGTATTTTAGAGTGAGAAACTAGAGAGAAAACTAGAGAGAATTGTGTGTGCGTGTGTGTTTTGTGAAAAATGAAATGAAGTTTGAAAAAAAAAAATGAAGGTGGTGGTGGTGGGTTTAAGGCCGACGGTCACAAGCATGGGGGGGGACCATTTGGCTTGGCATGGGTGGTGGTACAAGGTGATGTTTGCATGTTGGCTAGCATTGTGCATGGAGTTAAAAGATATAAGAAATGGTACACAAGCATGCTAGTAAATTTGTCTTAACACTTAATGGGTTTGTCTTATGTCTTAATGGACTCATAAGTCCATTAGGATGGGCTAACATACTAGTCCATTTGCTAGAGTAGGGTGAGTCTTTGATAAACTAAGTCCATTAAGGTGATAAGTCCATTAAGACTAACTAGTGTGCATTAACAAAACAGTAAGCGTAATTAAGCACCCGACAAGCTAAGTAATTGTCATTAAGAAATAACAATTAGGATTAAGTAGTCATAATACTCCAATTATGACCAAAGTTTAACGTGTACCAAGTACGTATCTCGTTCTAAACGACTAGTGACACTAATGGTCATAAAAGCATTTGAGGATCAAGTTAAGTGATTAAACACTTAATAACACGTTGTAAGGTATAAACAAAAGTAATTAACGTGGTTAATGATCCCAGAACATTTTCTAGCTCAGTACGCATATAAACGCAGATTCTCGAAAGTATAAAGCATAAATATAAGTCGAAAAATTCGGGTCATTACAATCTCAAAGAACAATATTGGTGGCCGAACATTAAAAAGGACATTGCTACTTATGTTGGAAAGTGTTTAACTTGTTCCAAGGTCAAAACCGAACATCAAAGGCCATCCGGGTTACTTCAACAACCCGAAATCCCGCAATGGAAGTGGGAAAGAATAACGATGGACTTTATCACGAAACTACCAAAAACGGTAGGCGGTTATGATACCATTTGGGTTATTATTGACCGTCTCACCAAATCCGCTCACTTCCTAGCCATGAAAGAAACCGATAAAATGGAAAAACTTGCACAACTGTACATAAAGGAAATTTTATCCCGTCACGGTGTACCCTTATCAATTATTTTCGACCGAGATACCCGTTTCTCTTCTTGATCGTTGTTGAATGAATTGCATGCTCCATTTTCTGTAGTTTCTAATGATTTGGGAAGTTCATTTGTTTGAGAATATTGATACAAACAAGTTAAAATAATAAAAGATTATGGAATACTGAAATAGCTTGTACATCAATTTTGAGCAATTGGATATTGATACCATAAGAAGGTATGTAAACGGATCAGCATCTTCCTGTTCATCGAACTACATGTTCAGAAGCAGCATCTTAGCAGAGATTCATATACCTTTGATTTCTATTATTCCAAAAGGGCAAGAGATGGATGGAATATATAGACAAGTTACGAACATTTACTTGTCACAAAGTGAAAACATGGTGAAAATGATAAAAATGCATACTTACACAATGTGAAAAGTCATTAATTTGGCTATAAACTTTACTTGTCGCACACGAAATGTGGTCTCTTCTGGAGACAAATATATGAGCTATCTTATTAGTATTTCGCACCTATAACAATATCAGCCGCAATATATATACTTATGACCAATTCGACTTCAACCCAATTACGAGAAATAGACCAATTGTTTCGATGATAACGATCCATTTATACATATATTTACTCGCGTTATCGGTTCTCATTATTAATGTTTTTGACACTTTTTGAAGACTTATGGTTCATATCACATTAAAATGAAGATTTATGTTTTAGGAAGTGTTAATGGGACTTTGTTGTGAACTTGAGCAAGAATCCAGCGTAAAACGACATTAGAACGAAAATAAACGACAAGCGAGCAAAGGACAAATCTGATTCGGAGCATTTTCGCGACCGCGAGGGTGTTTTCCCGGTCGTGAGATATGGAGTTGCGAGGGCGAAATGTTGACCGAAGTGAAGATTACTTGGTTCAGCTAGTTCCTGGTTGCGAAATAACTTTAACGCCCACAAAGTTCATTTTGTGCCATTCATGGTCGCAAAGATGAGGGTCTCGGGCACGAAGTTAAGGCGGTTAGCAGGTCTGATTCACCTATGAATACAAGGGTTAATCTCCAACTTAGGGTATCACTTTACTTAAAAAAATTTACATTCTAAAGTAGCTTTTGCATCGAATTTTTTGAGGTTTTATCATTATTTATTTTGAGGTTTAACACTTGGAAACTAATTGTAACCTCGTTTAATCATTCGGTAACATTTATTTTACTCTTATGATTTATCCATGATTTGTTTATCTTTGTGTTTTTCAAATTTATGAGTATCTAAATATTTATGCATTCACTTAAATATTGAACATTGATGATGAATTGCTATCTTATGGTTTATTACAATTGAATGATTAAATTGCTTAGTTTACGACTATTATTAAAACTTGTTGATTTGTTTTATCGCGAAAATTATTAATTGATTAACGACGGTTAAATTGATTTGTGTTTTTTACTAGATTATCGTGGCCAATTAATTTAGGAATGTGCTGAATGATAAGAGGACACCGATAATATTAACTAGACGTTTAGCGATATAACTTGATACTTGTTGCGATAATTGTGGGGTTGTAAAGAGACACCGATAATATAACTAGACGTTTAGCGATATAACTTGATATTTGCGATAATTGTTGGGTTGTAAAGGGACACCAAAACAACCTAAGTTGGATTATAATCTTGAGTAATTGTGAGTGTGGGTTGTTTAGTATCTGGGTTAACGACAATTATTCCTAGGTTGCTAGTCATTAGACTGTAGGAATTGATAGTGTCACGACTTTACAATTGATCTAAGTGGATGCTATTGTCTACATTGATCTATTGTTTATTTGCTTTTTGTTAAATCTCCCCCCCCCCCCCCCCCCCCCCCCCAAATTATTAGTATAAATTCTTGATTCAACTACTTCTTGTGAAACAAACTAGTCAAATTTACTTGATAGCTAATGCATGATTAGGTTTACTCGCCTGAATATATGTGTTAGTTTTTTTTAGTACTTTAGCTAGTTATTTTATAAGTTAGATTTAACGTATCAGTCAACCCATGTAGAAAAGTAAATGGATCAAAATTTTCTTAGTCAATGCTCTATGTTTATATCAAATACGTGTAATTATAGCTTAGTTCACTCCAAACAAGTGCGAATGACATGGGTTGATAGGCCTGATAAAAGAAAGCTGAGTTGGCATCTAGTCAGCTAAACATTATTTTACTCAGAATGTGAATAAATAAAAATGTGCTAAACACACCTTTAAATATTGATGTTGCAGAAGACCCACAACGTAATGCCCAAGTTGTCAATTTCCTCAACATATGACTTGAAACATCAATTGAAAAATCACTAGTTTCATAATCGTCAAATACCTGAATAATATACTTATTATTATGTGCAAACATGCACTCGAGAATTAAAACTTGATGTTGCATTACGACCCATTTAAGCATGAACGTGTCGATACGGGCTATGTTCAATCTCTCACAGATTGAGAAGGTGAATCATGTTGGTGATTTTAGTGTCATCCAACTATCATTTTAGCTGATTGTGATTTACTAGAAAGCAGGAGTTGACTAGTGATACTTAACATGGGTTCGGTGAGTGCGGAGTGCACGCCCATAAGAGTGAACTAGACACCCGCTCCTTTTTCCAACCGTCATAACCATTCATTTTCTAACCGATTAAAAACTGATTTATATCATCAGTTTGTAAAAACTGCTTTCACACTTTTCAATTCACACAGAAAAACATATACGAAATCTATACACTAAATCACGTTCTTCTTGTCTGGAAACGATTTGCATTTCTAGTCTTATCCCAATTGGAATTTCGTGTAACCCGAGACAAGGAGGGTCGAAATATTCAATTAGGAAAGTGTTTCACGATTCTAGAAATATCCGGATTGTCTGTTTACATACCCTAATTTCTAACAAACTAATTGAATATTTTCGTTGATAATCATGAGTGGAGAATCGGTGAAGGAGATGACTGCAAAGTTTGCAAAGTTGGACAAGTTTGATGGTATTGATTTCAGGCGCTGGCAGAAGAAGATGCACTTTCTTCTCACAACTTTAAAGGTTGTTTATGTTCTGTCTACCCCCATGCCAGAAGCGGTTGAAGATGAAACCTTGGAGCAATACAGGAAACGAGCAAAGTGGGAAAACGATGACTACATATGCCGCGGTCATATTCTTAACGGTATGTCTGATGCACTCTTTGATGTTTATCAAACTGCTAAATCTGCTAAGGGATTATGGGAGTCACTTGAATCTAAATACATGGCAGAAGACGCTTCTAGTAAGAAGGTTCTTGTCAGTAATTTTAATAATTACAAGATGATAGATTCGAGGCCTGTTATGGAACAGTTCCATGAAATTCAAAGAGTTTTGGGACAGATGTCACAACATAATTTGAAAATGGATGAATCTAACTCGGTGCCATGTTTTATTGACAAACTGCCCCCTTCGTGGCAAGTTTTTAAAAACACTTTAAAACACAAAAAGGAAGAAATGTCTTTGACTGAATTGGGAGGCCACTTACGTATTGAGGAAGCAATACGGGTTGAAGAAAGTGGTAAGGGAAAGGGTAAAGAAGCGGTATCATCACCTGTCAATATGATAGAAGATGGTAACCGTGAGAATAAAAAGAACAACAAACGGTCCAATGGAAAGAAACGTAAGTTTAATGGAAAGAACAATGATTCCAACAAGAAGGATAAAAAGGCTTGTTGGAAGTGTGGTAAATACAGTCATTTCAAGAAAGAATGTCATTCTAATATGAAGATGGGTAGAGCAAGCACGTCTAGTTCGGGAAATGGGTCTAAGGACCACGTTTCTAACCAAGGTCAGAATTCTGATTTTAATCTAAATTCTGTTCAGAATTATGTATCACATGTCATGCTTGTAAGGATCGTTGATGGTTCAAGACTTTCAAACCAGATAATGATGTGTTGTACATGGGCAACGAATCAGTCACTCATGTACTTGGTCATGGGACTGTTGTGTTAGATTTTAGTTCTGGAAAAACTATTACTTTAAGTAATGTTGTGTATGTACCCGGGGTGAGAAAGAATCTGATTTCCAATCCTATATTAAATAAGTGTGGTTATAAACAAGTGTTCGAATCCGACAAGTATATCTTGTCGAAGGGTGGTATGTTTGTAGGATTTGGTTATTATAACAATGGTATGTTTATGTTGAATCTTAAGAATATCCCTAATGTTGTTAATTCTGCTTGTATGATTAGTTCCAATGCAAATGAATCCTGTTTATGGCATGCACGTTTAGGACATGTACATTATAAAAGAATGTATGAAATGTCTAAAGATGATTTGATTCCTAATTTTGATATGAATTTGGAAAAATGTAAAACTTGTATGTTGAACAAAATCACTAAGACTCCATTTAAAGAAATAAACAGGACCTCTTTGCCTTTAGAACTAATTCATAGTGATTTATGTGATTTCCATGCTACACCTTCATTAGGTAATAAGAAGTATGTGATCACATTTATAGATGATGCGTCTAGGTATTGCTATGTTTATCTTTTGCATGCTAAAGATGAAGCATTAGACAAATTCAAGATCTATAAAACTGAAGTAGAATTGTAACTAAATGGTTTAATTAAGACATTGCGTACTGATAGAGATGGTGAGTATTATGATCCGGTTTATTTTCAGTCCGTGCGGATCATACATCAAACTACGGCTCCTTATACACCACAGCAAAATGGTGTGGCTGAGAAAAAAAATAGAGCTCTCAAAGAAATGGTTAATTCCATGATGTCCTACTCTGGTTTGAGTGAGGGGTTTTGGGGAGAATCCATGTTAACGGCTTGTTATATCTTGAATAGGGTTCCTAACAAAAGGGGTAAGACTACTCCTTATGAGCTTTGGTATAAGAAACGACCAAACTTGCATTACTTACGAGTTTGGGGATGTCGGGCTGTTGTGAGACTACCTGAACCCAAAAGGAAGACTTTGGGTGAAAGAGGTATTGATTGTATTTTTATTGGATATGCTGAGCATTCCAAGGCCTATAGGTTCTTTGTGATAGAACCTAATGATTCTGTTTCGGTTAATACCGTTATAGAATCAAGAGACGCGATCTTTGACGAGTCTCGTTTTACATCAATTCCTAGACCAAAGGATGTTATTTCTCATTCACATGAGACTGTTCAAGGAGAACACGTGGAGGAAATTCCAAGTGGAACACCCGAACCTCGTAGGGGCACTAGAATTAGGACGCCCAAATCATATGGTTCTGATTTTCAACTTTACTTAGTTGAAGGATCTAGAGATTGTGTTCAATCTCAATTTTCTTACTGTTATAGTATAGAAGAAGATCCTAGAACCTTTGATGAGGCTATGAGGTCTCGGGATGTCGCTTTCTGGACGGAAGCAATTCGCGATGAGATGGACTCTATTTTGGAAAATAATACTTGGGAGTTGACTGATTTTCCACCTGGGTGTAAACCTTTGGGTAACAAATGGATCTTCAAGAGGAAGATGAAACTCGATGGTACTATTGACAAGTTTAAAGCTAGATTGGTGATCTAAGGCTTTAGAAAAAAGGAAGGTATTGATTATTTTGATACCTATGCTCCGGTTGCTCGTATCACTACTATTAGGTTATTGATATCAGTTGCTGCGATTCATGACCTAGTGATCCATCAAATGGATGTCAAAACAGCATTCTTAAATGGTGATTTGGAGGAGGAAGTGTATATGAAACAACCGGAAGGATTTTTTATTCCCGGGCAAGAGAACAATGTGTGCAAGTTGATTAAATCGTTGTATGGGCTGAAACACGCCCCGAAGCAGTGGCATCAAAAGTTTGATGATGTGGTATTGTCCAATGGTTTTCAACTAAACCAATCTGACAAATGTGTGTATAGCAAATTTGATCAATCTAGAAATGGTGTGATCATTTGTTTGTATGTTGATGACATGTTGATCTTTGGTACTGACCAAGATCAAGTTGATCGAACAAAGAAGTTTTTGTCATCACAGTTTTCCATGAAAGATATGGGAGTGGCTGATGTGATTCTTGGAAAAAGGATCAAGCGTAGTGAGAGAAGTATCTCGATCACGCAATCTCATTATATTGAGAAGATACTTAAAAGGTTTGAAGTTGATAACTGTTCACCTGTTAGTACTCCCGTTGATCCGAATGTGAAGTTAGTGCCCAATGAGGGCAAGGCTGTGTCACCACTTGAATACTCTTGAGCTATTGGATGTTTAATATATGCTATGACTAGCACACGACCCGATATTGCTTATGTCGTGGGAAAGTTGAGTAGATTTACAAGTAATCCCACTACTCTTCATTGGCATGCTATCATTAGAGTATTCAAGTATTTGCGAGGTACCATGGATTATGGTTTTACTTATTCAGGATTTCTTTCGGTTATAGAAGGATATTCGGATGCAAGTTGGATTACCAACGTCGAAGATCATTCATCTACGACAGGTTGGGTATTCCTACTTGGAGGAGGTGCTATATCGTGGGCTTCGAAGAAGCAAACGTGCATTACAAATTCGACTATGGAGTCAGAATTTATTGCTTTGGCAGCAGCTGGTAAAGAAGCTGAGTGGTTGCGAAATCTGGTTTATGAGATTCCTTTGTGGCCAAAGCCGATATCTCCTATCTCAGTCCATTGTGACAGTTCGTCTACTGTTTCTAAGGCATATAGTCATATGTACAATGGAAAGTCGCGACACTTAGGTCTTAGACATAGTATGATTCGTGAGTTGATCATGAATGGTGTGATATCCGTAGATTTTGTGAGATCTCAAGAAAATTTAGCGGATCATCTAACCAAAGCATTAGCCCGAGACTTAGTGCACAAGTCGGTTATTAGAGTGGGATTGAAGTCCACCGAAATCTTTCAAAGTGAGACACCCAATTCCCTTCTAGTAAAACGCTAGAAGCTGAATTTCAATGTGGAAAGCTTACTTTCTGAAGACTGAAACACATAATTATTCTGATCCCGAGGTATGTGTTTAGACTGCAAATTGAGGTAGGTTGAAGTTTATCTTCTTAATATTTCTTTTGAAAAATTGCATATGCAGGTGCAAGATGTAAAAGACTACCTATGCGAGCATGAAGTTTTGCCGCTTCAAAGGAGCTTTGGACTTAGCTGCCGATATGTTCACTGAAGGATAGGGACACATGGCTTATAAAAGTGTCAAGTGTGTATTAGATTAGTGTAAGAAACTGATGTGTGTATTACTCTCTCGTTTTCATATGGGTTGAAGGGTTTAATTTCTGAAACACCCCGATTCTCGATTTCTGGATGATGTAATATACTAAGATGAAAATTTAATTTCTGAAACATTTTCATTTATGCATTGGTTTGTCTGTTTATTGATGGCATTTAGTAAATCAAGGATTAAACTAAAATTGGGGGGGGGGGGGGGGGGGGGGTTGGTGGGGGATTTGTTGGTGATTTTAGTGTCATCCAATTATCATTTTAGCTGATTGTGATTTACTAGAAAACAGAAGTTGACTAGTGATACTTAACATGGGTTCGGTGAGTGCGGAGTGCACGCCCATAAGAGTGAACTAGACACTGGCGCACGGTAATGGCGGGGTCAAGGGGGCTGTGCCCCCTTGCGGGGTCCAAGGGCCAGCTCCCCTGGCTGGGGCCCCGCTCCCAGGTGAGCGGGCGGGGGTCCAACCGTCATAACCATTCATTTTCTAACCGTTAAAAAACTGATTTATATCATCACTTTGTAAAAACTGCTTTCACACCTTTCAATTCACACAGAAAAACATATACGAAATCTATACACTAAATCGCGTTCTTCTTGTCTGGAAACGATTTGCATTTCTAGTCTTATCCCAATTGGAATTTCGTGTAACCCGAGACAAGGAGGGTCGAAATATTCAATTAGGAAAGTGTTTCACGATTCTAGAAATATCCGAATTATCTGTTTACATACCCTAATTTCTAACAAATCATATAACAACAATATTCAATCCCACGAAAGTCGTCACTTTAAAAATACATATACTTGTTAGTTGTTAACCATATCTGACAGTTAACTGTTCCCTATTAAGGAGGTGTTTGGATTCACGTTTGCAGATTGATTATTTGATTATTGCGTTTAGAAATCGTAAATAATTTATTCTTAGTGTTTGGCAAGAAGTTGAAAATAATTGATTATTTGCGTTTTGTGGACTTGAAAACGTGAAAATCAAGAAGTAACATGGGGGTCACTGTTTCAAAACGTGGTTTCCTAATATACCCATATAACTTACTCCGAATAAAAACTCAATTGTACTTTATTATTACACGGTGGCTAGCCTACTTTTTTCAATAACTCTCTAGCAGTATGAATTATCAAATTTTTTTTTTTTTTTTTTTTTTGTCATGATGTGACGTTAATTTTTTAGTTGAAACCTTTTAATTAATGCATTTAACTTACGTAGTACTTGATAAATATATGTCATATATCGTGTTAGGATATTATTAACGTTATAAGTTCATAATTACATGTTTTTATAGTTATCTGTTTATAATACATACATTTTGTTAAAGTATTTGATCTATATATAATAATAGTTATTAATTATTAATCATAAAAAATGTATTCCTATATGTTATATTTATATATATTAAAATAATGACCATTTTAGTAATTTTACTTGTTAATTTATCAAATAATCTGATTTTTCCAAACAGTCAAAAACTGATTATCTGATTATTACGTTATCAAACAACATAATTAAATCCAAACACCATTTATATAAATCACGTTTTGATACAGCTGATTATCTGATTATAATTATCTAAACCGCATAATTAATTTTCAAAACGCAAATCCAAACACCCCATAAATAACATAAGATACCCAATTCAGCCCTTACCAAGAGTACCCGTATTTGTTACCCAACCCACTCATTTCTAGCTTAGATTTCAAAAGCATTTAAAAAAAGCACACATACCTCGTTAACGTGAACCATTAAGGCGAAATTTCTCTCTATATGCAGTTCTACAAAGTATCGGTTAATAGAGTTAATTGTACCAATTTATTATGAATCAACATACAAAATTAATCTAAGAAGATATTATAAGCTGATTAGGATTTCCTCACCAAGATCGTTCGTTTTAATGTTTCTTCTGGATCATTGTTGAATGAATTGCATGCTCCATTCTCAGTATTTTCTAATAAATTGAGAAGTTCATCTGTTTGAGAAGATTGATACGAACAAGTTATTAAAATATTAAAAGATAATGGAATACCGAAAATAGCTTGTACATTAACTTTGATAAACTGAATATTGATACCTGGATGCCATACCCTAAGAAGGATATCACAAAAAAACCATGGCAGCAACTTGCAATGAATTCAAAAAACATGAGAAAGACCTTCATCAGGGTTTTCTTTAAACAGCTTACAAAGTGTCATCTAAAGTACAACGTGTTAATTACTAAAAATGTAGAGTTTGACTTAATAAGGTCAAACAAAATACAAAGTGTTAATTACTCTAAGAATTATCATTTATGTCACTCCTTCAAGGCATTTTGAAACTTTTTCTGGATTATGTATGATAAATAAATGTACAACTCTGCTTGTGTCCGTTGTACACACATTCTTGTGTAATGTGATGATGGTTAATATATATGCGAGATTATGATTTGAGTAGTGTTTCTGTGGGGCTTAAAACGGTCAGTATAGGAAAGTGAGATATTCAGGGGAAAGTGACCAATTTTAATATAACACATACGTGGATTAAATCAAAATCGGGGTTGTAAAAGTTGGCGTAATCGGGCAATGTTACATAAGAATCACACAATGAAACCTAACACATAACAAGATATACACACACTGCAGTTTTATTATACATGTACATGTACCAAAAATATAAACCTGATGATAAGATTAAATGTTATTCGATTATGGAAGGTTTAAGGTTTTTAATTATACCTTAACAACATCTAGTTACCAATAGTCTCTGCAAGAACATTGGCCTTGTTTGAAATGGTGAAATCTACTAGCATCTCGCACAATAATCTACCGATTCTTGAGTGCAGATATATACTTGATCGCCACATGACAATCATTGCACACACGTAAGTTCTTCATTATAATAATCGGTAAACCGTCTACGGTGTTCATTAAAGCAAATGCAATAACTAACTTCTCACTATGGTGGGCCAAATCATCTTCCTTTTCTTCAACATCCATATCATGTAAAATGGACCCATAATCAGGTTTATAACCCGACAATTTCAACTCTTCCATCAACTTTTTTAAATACAGAACAATGTTTTCATAATCGGGATGTGATTTATCGTTCATACAAAACTGATGAACCTCATTTTTCATCTCAAACCAGCTTACACCTGGTTCATTTTTTACTCTCATATCCCTCATTGCCTTCCTGAAATTAGACATACTTTGCTATCGTTTAGCAGAGGCTTGCACGTTAGAAAGTAGAACATACGATGCTGAATCATGAGGATCCATACAACTTCTTCAGCTATTCTTTTTGCCACGTCGGCATTTTTATGTAGTCTGCAAGCAGATAGTAAAGTTTTCCATATTATAGAATCTGCCTTAACGTTCACGGGCATAGATCTAATAACACCTTCGCTTCCTTTAAACGACCCAAACGCCCAAGGAGATCAACTAAACAAGTGTAATGCTTCAATTGAGGTTGCAACTTATTTATTTTTGTCATCAAACTAAATATCTTAATCCCCTCATTTTTTAATCCACAATGACTACAAGCATAAAGTAAATTTACAAAAGTAATATCATTCGCTTCTAACTTTTTTATTTCCGTTTGTAAATAACTCAACGGCTTCCTTTCCCATACCATGAAATCCATACGCAGAATTCATCGAACTCCATAGCACAACATCGGGAATTTTAGTTTCAGAAAATGCTTTTACAGAATCTTTTAAACATCCACATTTTGAATACATGCTAACCAATGAACTAAGGACAGAAACTGATGAAGTAGCCCCGGACTTTATTGCTTCTGCATGAATCTGTTGACCTTGTCCACGTGTTGCTAACTGAGAACATGAACTGAGCACAGTCACAAAAGTGATTTTTCAGGTCTGAATCTAGACCGTTTCATTAAGTAATACAGACTTAAAGCTTCTTCATTGCATCCAGTTTGAGTTCTACCTGCGATAAGTGTATTATAAACAGCCACACTATGAGTAGGCATGGATTTAATCACTTTACTCCTTGTACTAGACTTCCAGACTTGATGTACATGTTAGAAAGTGAACTTCCAACAATAATAATGACGTACGTCACGCCACGCTGCGTTAGGCGCTGCGTCACGTGCAACGCCAGACGTCCAGCCTACTAAAGACCCTTGGTCAGGAGCTTCGGTATATTCAAGTCAACCCCACGTGACTGGTAGCGTGATGTTCTCACGGGGTTGACTTGGTGTAGCTGAGCTAGACTAAAATCCTACATATCAGGAACGTGGAGGACGTGGAGTAAGTTGTGAGCATGATTAGAAGGTTCTAATGGCAGTTATGGATAGTGGGCACTATTATAGCAGTTATTATACATAATCGCCAATTATCTATCTATAAATAATGGCCCTAAACCTCATTTGGGAATGAATTAACACACAAATCTTCTTCTCATTCTTACCTTGGAGGCTCGGCAAAAGACAAACAACACCACACCCCTCATATTCCATTTAATCGGAGGAACCCTTCCGAAGGTTAGATTTTCCTTTTTATTCACCTGCACTCGAACCAAACAATTTTGGTTTGATCATTTGGTGCCATTCGTGGGACCACTGAATACATCAATCTTCACGAAATGTCAGGAGGTTCCGAGTTACCGTTTTCAAGCGCTGGAGAGCAATATGATCCCTTGAGACCTAATGTCAAAATCGATTATGTGACCCCAACTAAAAACATCCGCCGAACTAGGCTCGACTTTGAAGATAATACCAACACTGGACCCAATGTTTCAGCCCCGACTAGCCCCGAAATTGTTAGTTTCAGTTTGAAAAAAATCAATGGAGAAGAAGCGATCCGCTTCTTGGCGAAAGGAGGATTCGTCTTGCCCAGGCTCACGACAGGGGGAATGATAAGCTGACGGGAGCGTCAAAGGCACCTCACCATGACTCAACGCGGATAACGCCTGAGTTTGGATAACAGCCCGTTAAGACAAAAGACGAGGCGTGTCATGACAAATTGAGTAACCTGGCGTGGCGGATGGAATGCTAAAAAACTGGTACGCCATTATGGGTGAAGACAAGGTGAAGAAACCACTTGAGCCTTCCACGACGTCGGAGAAATTCATCAAGGAAATTGAAACGCACCCGTTACCCGTTGTCCTCACGACGCCCCTTACGTTGGGCATGTATGACGGTAGGGACAACCTAGAAGATTTCATGCAACAGTTTGAACATGCGATTAATACCTAACACTGGGACAACTCTACAACGTGCCATATGTTCCCGGGACAACTCCGATCCAGTGCTCGAGAATGGTTCCCTAAGTTACCACCACTAAGCGTGTCCAGTTTTGCTAATTTGAGAACAAAGTTTATCCAACGCTTTCAGAACTTTAGGAGGACATAGTTAACGCATTTAGATGCACACGGAATCAAACAGAGACCACGCGAGTCGCTGTCTAATTTCACTACCAGCTTTACGTGTGAATGCCAGAAGATACCTGTTTTCCAGAGTCGTAGTAGATCTCCGCTTTCATAATGGGGATATGTCAGATCAGGCACTTGTCCTTAGTTAAGTCCATGAGGCAGAAGTTACCGAAAACTTTCCTAGATGCCGTCAGAATGGTACGCGACTATATTCGTTCCGAAGAGTTTGCTGACGCAGCCGTTGCAGATTATAAGTCTGGCGGCAAGGATGACAAGGATGACAAGGGTAACAATCGCTAACAGCATTCTAGGGGACGGTAAAAAGGTAACAGCGGAGGCAGCAGTAGAAGCCGTCCCGGAAGTAAATTCGATAGCCGTAACCACTACCCTTATGAGAAATATGACACAAAGAGATTGTCAGGAGAGGAAGAATCCCTCATCAAATCTTTGTCCAAAACGCCAAGGATATCTTTGCAACGGAAGAAGTAAGCAGAGATTTCCCGCCACCCAAACCCATGAAGCCACGCTTCATGGTGGACGAAAGCCAATACTGCATTTTCTACGAGGATAAGGGACATGACGTCGATGACTGCTGGGAACTGAAGAAGATTATCATTGAACGACTTAAGCTAGGGGAGTTTAACCATTTGAAACCTTCAAACAAAGGAGGTTCCGCAGCTAGAAAGTTTTCATGGCAAAAAGGTTAAGATAAAGCACCTGAGAAACACATTCACATGATACAAATGTGGCACTCGGGTCACTTTAGGAAAGCCGAAGCGTTGGAAGAACGGGAATGTGCACCAATAACGTTCCCAGAATTTTGGAAAGTCTGTCCAACGGACTTACCATTAACAATCACTGCTACGATTGGACGATGTAGCGTATCACGAATCTACATTGATACGGGTAGCGCTGTTGATGTTATCTACGAACATTGTTTTTTGCAGTTACCACAGGACGTAAGGGATAAGGTTAAACCGCTGTTGCACCCCGTCGCGAGATTTACAGGCGAAACAACTTGGCCCCTGGGATGTGTAAGTATTGACGTAACGTTGGGAGGTGATCACCGGTCCCGTACCGTACAACTGATGTTTGTGGTGGTTCGTAGTCAATCCAACTACAACGTGATTATAGGATGAATAGCGTTACAAGAGTTAGGCGCCATACCTTCTACGTTTCATGGCATGTTAAAATTCCACACCATTGCAGGCGTTACAACTTTATTTTTGGACCGTGCCCCAGTTTGCGCTGAGGTTAGTCAACCTGATTTCCAGACGGCACCCGTAAAATAGGAGGGATGTGTTATAATAAATCACGTGTTTCCCGAGAAGATCATCAAAATTGGTAACACTCTTTCGGAGGAAACTAAAAGTGCTCTATGTGAACTGTTATCCAACAACGCAGACATCTTTACCTGGAAAGAGTCAGACATGATAGGAGTTCCAAGGAAGATAGCGAAATATCGTTTGAACGCAAATCCAAGCATAACACCGGTGAGGCAGAAAAAGACATGAATGGCACCAGAACGCAGCGAGTTTCTACGCAGCGAGGTGGATAAGCTTGTTGATGCCAACATCTTAAGGGAGTTCCGCTACCAAACCTGGGTGGCAAACCCAGTTCTAGTCAAGAAAGCTAACGGATCATGACGCATGTGTGTTAACTTCAAAGATATCAATAAAGCATGCCCAAAGGATAATTATCTGTTACCAGAAATTGACTGGAAAGTCGAGTCGCTTGTCAAATACCGCTTCAAATGTTTCCTCGATGCTTATAAAGGATACCATCAGATCTAGATGGCTGAAGGAGAGAAGATAATACATCATTCCACACCAACCATGGCATCTTTTTCTACACCAAGATGCCGTTTGGACTAAAGAATGCCGGAGCAATGTATCAACGAGTGATTGACATTTCCTTCAAAAGCCAGATCGGACGCAATGTTGAAGCTTACGTCGATGATATTTTGATCAAGAGTCATACGTAAGTTGCTCCCCTTAAAGATATCCAAGAAACATTTGATTCTTTGAGAAAAATTAATATGAAGCTTAATCCAGAGAAGTGCAACTTCGGTTTTGAGGGCAAGTTTCTTGGTCACGTCGTGACGTCACGCGGCATTAGGGCAAATCTAAAAAATATTCAAGCTGTAGACGAGATGGTAGCGCCACGAACAAAAAAGGAGGTTCAAAATTTGAATGGGAAGTTGGCCGCGTTATCCAGTTCCTGTCAAAAGCAGTGGAACACTCGCTACTGTTCTTTCAAGTATTGAAGGCCAGTATAGGCAAAAGTTTCAATTGGACACCGGAAGCAGAAAACGCCTTCCAGGAAATGAAAGCCTTAATCAAAACCCTACCTGTGCTAACAGCTCCGGTACCGGGTAATGTATTCGTTTCGGCTAACGGTACCAATGTTGCGTACTTGTTCACCAATATTTTCAAAATTTCAGGAGAAACTTTGACTGTTTACTTAACAATGGGTGCCGAAGCAATCAGCTCAGTACTCATAGCGGAACGTGATGGGACTCAGATGCCGGTGTACTTCATAAGCAAAGTTTTGCAGCATGGCGACTATAATCCTGTTGAAAAACTTGTTTACGCGTTGGTTCATACCGCAAGGAGGTTAACGCGGCGGTACTTTCAAGCACATCACATTTTGGTGCTGACTGACTCACCTATCAAACAGGTATGACGTCATTAGAATGAACAAGTACAACAGAGAACGTTTCTAACATTTCTGTTGCAGGTTTTAAGCAAGCCGGAGATTTCTGGCCGAATGGCGAAATGGGCAATTGAACTGGGAGAACAAGAAATCAGTTACACACTGCGTAACACTGTTAAGGGACAAATCCTAGCTGATTTCATGGTAAAATTCATCAATACAGGACCACCAACAGCTATTGACGAAACGGCACCTCACGCCGTGACGTGGGAACTCTTTACTGATGGAGCGTCTAGTTCAGAAGGGGCTGGTGCTAGCTTGATACTTATCAACCCAGATGGCGAAGAACAAACTTATGCCCTATGCTTTGCTTTTCCTGTTTCTAACAATGAAGCCGAATATGAAGTGTTACTCTCCGGGTTACGCATAGCGGAAAAAATGGGTGTTAAGGCATTGAAAGTTGCGGTTGATTCTCAGCTTGTGGCGAATCAGTTAAACGGAACGCTCGAAGCCAGAGACCTAACTATGAAAAAGTATTTGAAACTAGTGGAGGAAATGGCTAACAAATTTGATTCTTTTTCAATCACGCAAGTGCCACGGTCAATGAACAAAAAAGCCGATGCCCTCGGTAAGCTTGCTTCGTTGACATTTACCCACTTCGCTAAGGACGTATGGATTGAAGTAGTTGAAAAAAAATCTAATGATGTGGTACATGTATCAAGCCTTCGCGCAAGTATCTGCATTTTATTGGCAAAACACGTTCAGGAATCATCGGTGTTATATAACATTTATAATGTGATGTCTTACAGGTGGTGGCACCAGTCGAGGAGGTAAATACTTGGATGAATCCAATTATCAATTATTTAACATATGGCACGCTACCCGTCGATAGCGTAGCGTCCAGGAAAATACGCATGAAAGCACCCATGTACATCATACGTGACGACAATCTTTACAAGAAATCATTTTTGGGCCCACTACTTCATTGTGTTGGTCCTCAAGAATCTGAAATGGTAATCAGGGAAGTGCACGAAGGAACATGTGGGATGCATTTAGGGTTCCGTACTGTCGTGGGTAAAATTATGCAATATGGTTACTATTGGTCGTCCATGTACCGTGGCACAAGTAACGTCATCAAAAGTTGTGTTTCTTGTTAACGTCACGCACCACAAATCTACGCACCGTCCCATGAGTTAATTCCTATCTCATCAGCTTGGCCATTTTATAAGTGGGCAATTGATTTGGTTGGTCCGTTTCCAGATGGGTGTCATCTTGTTGTAGCGGTTGATTTCTTCACTAAATGGGTGGAGGCAAAACCCTTGAAAAGCATTACCGGAAAGTAGATTGTTAATTTCGTTTAGGAGGAGATAGTATGCCATTTATGTGTACCACCTAAAATTGTCAGTGATAATGGGAAACAATTCGCACATGATCCATTTCGAGCTTGGTGTGATGGGCTAAATATTAAACAAAGCTTTAGTTCTGTTGCTCACCCGCAAGCAAACGGGCAAGTTGAAGTCACTAACACGGACATTGTCTCCGGCATCAAATCTAGGTTAGGTACGGACCATAAAGGCTGGTTGGACGAGTTGCCAATGGTTTTGTGGGTGTTTTGGACCATGCCTAAGGGAAGCAATCGGGAGACGCCCTTCAGTCTTATCTATGGGTCTGAAGCAGTCACCCCAGCTGAGATAGTAGTTCCAACGCAACGCGTTATGGAGTTTAATGAAGAATCCAATGAGATACACCTAAGGTAAAATTTGAATTTGTTGGAGGAACGCACGTGCATAGCAGCCATCAATGAAGCGTCCAACAAACAAAAGATCGCCAAGTATTACAACCAGCGTATACGCGAACGCTCATTCCATCCCGGTGATTATGTTTGGCGCAACAACAACGCAAGCAGAGTTGAAGACCTTGGAAAGTTGGGACCTAACTGGGAGGGTCCTTATGAAGTTGTGGATGCCCTTGGTAACAGAGCGTACAACTTGAAAACGCCTGACGGAAAGTTCGTGCCACGCACATGGCACGCAACCAATCTTAAAAACTTCTATGTTTAGAATGTTTGCATGTTGAAACTTGATGTTTTTCTCATTTTCAATGTTTTTTACTTTTAGTTTGTGATTGATCACCACAACTTTGTAAGCGCGATGCGCCATGGATTGGTTTGGTTTCGTTTGAATTTAATGCATTTTCCAGTTATTATTTAATTCGTTACGTAACTATTTATGGGAGCACTTCGGTGTACTAATTGTAAGTCCATTCCTACGTTATACATGCCTTGAACAATGTAAAATCTAGCTTTCGAACGGCATGAACGGCGCTTCGCGTATAAACGTACGCCAAGTGACACAGTAGTGGGAGGCCTTCGGGTATCGTACCCGTCATGTTAATCTAAGCATGGTCTAGATACATGCATGTCATGACAAAGTATCAAGTATAACCTTGAAATGTCATGCTACCGTGACGACGACATCGTGCTAAATGTGTGAGGAAACAATACATATTACGAAAATAATTAACATACATGGGACATAATTACACGTTTCCATTCAAAATAAATTGTTCAATTACAACCATCAACAGTTCATAAACAAATTACAATGATCCTAAACTATTTAGGAATCATCCATTCAATCTTCGCCACGTCCAACCCCGGCTAACTTCCTATTTTCTCAACAAAGGGAACCTTAAACCCCTTAACTTCTATGGAAACCACATCGTACTTATCGTACGCATCCGGGTCCAGATGGTCTTGAACTGCGTCGGGTAAAGGGTCAGGAAGTGTGGCGTTTTCGTTGATCACGGTGTATGTTTCCAGACGCCCCACGCCTTTGACGGCATCAAGCAGCCTGCCAAACGGTCCCATGACATGGGATGACGTAATAGCTTTATTGAAGATGGTGGGAATCATGGAGCACAACTGTTGGAAGTCATCCAGAACCTTCTTATAGGTAACGGTTAGCTCTTGTACCTGCATTGCAAGGAGCTCCTTGCTCACCTTCTCCTCTGATAACTCCCTCTGCGCCACAGTCAATTCGGCAAGAGCTTGTTTTTCCTTCTCAGTAATGGTGGCCAATTCTTTGATAGCCCGCTGCGCCTCCTTCAACGCTTGGCTCTTTTGGTGTTCCGTCTCCGCCACCGCCTTCCTATTATCCGCCATCTCCTGCCTCAAAGTCTTCTCCTCCGCATTCACCTCTTTCACAAGTGCTTCTGCCTTCCGGCAACGTTGCTCTATGTTGTTCGACCTCACAATCTCATCTTGGGTCAATGCTAACCCCTGATGAATATGCTGAATACGGGCGCACCGTGCAGCACTGTCAGGCATTTTATTTAATTCCTTCGTCAAAGCAGGAGGGCAGATTCTTTGTAGGTATTCAAACTGGGAATATGCGTCGCCATGAGACACGTCCCAAATAACATCAAAATGAGCAAAACTCGGTTGTTTGCCAAAACCAGGTGAATAGGGGATCTCCTGTGAGCTGTTGTGGTGGCTGGAGTGTTGTTGACCGGAACCAGTTGCAGAACTGGATATCGTCAGAGTTTTTTCCTTTTCGACGTGGGAGATGTCTTCAATGTTAATGATGGAAGGATTTGTTTTTTTGCCCTGAAACAATAACTTTTATTAGTTTTTGCCACTGCGATCCTGGTGACGTATTAGGATTATTATCAGGGTTATAATAATACCCACCATGGCTAGGATCGCTTTGAAAGCTAGCCAAGTTGCTTTTCGCAACCTCCTTGGCAGATTTCATCTTATTATTCCCGACGGGCGTTACCAAACAATTATCAGGGCTATAACGTTTGTGCCCGATAGAGGGTTCTGGAGCCGCAACGAAAATCGGTTCCGGATTGGTGACAGGTGTAGATGTTTGTGTCTGCAAAACGCCACCTGTCTCAGTGGCGACATTGGTTGATGACTCGACGGTCGCATCCCCCACTTTCCGGGGATCACGTTATGGAAGCTTGGACATGGGTATCCTTTTGTACTTGAGCCCTTCGATGTTTGGGCGACGGATCCTTTGTCCAAAGTCCATATCTGCAAGCAAAGGCTATTATAAAATATAAATAAAACAATCGGGACGAGAAAACTTACAAAGAACACTATGGCACGAAGTGCATACCCATTCCGTTACAAATCACCATTGGGACCTTATTTGTCCAAGGCCAGTAGACGTTGCCAAGCTTTAGCATCACTTAACCGTAAGGACACATGTCGAGCTCAACGTCCTTACAGGAATTGAACAAGTCCTTTTCTTCCGGAGTCAAATCCGGTGTCTTTGACAGTTCGGGAGAACGGGTGAAGCGCCATGGAACCAAATGGGCATGCCCTTCGCCTAGCGCGTCCTAATGAACAAAAACAAACATATCCCTCCAGTGATGAAGGGATGGGATTTCTTCGAGGTGAAGTTGCAATTCTTCTCGAACGTATACCAACCCTTCCTGGACGCAGAAAGCTTGAACCTCGCCCGAAACACGTTTTAAAGCGCGCCGGCCTGTCGTGTCTCCTAAAGAACATCTCAAATATGATTACGCGTTGCCATGCGTAAGGGTGAAGTTGTGAAACACTAATATGGTAGTGTTCCAAAACAGAAACAACGAATGGCGTGAGTGGCAAACACAAGTTTCCTACGGAGATCGCCTTCAGATATAGTGTGAAGTAATCAATGGGAGGCTTATGTGCACGTTGTTCCTCCGTCGCCACCATAATATGACATCCGTCAAGCGGTGGATATTGGGCAACGTACTCTTCTAATAAATTGGCTGTTACGTTATTATATCCTGATCTACGTCAGCCTTAGACATGATAATTATACTGACCTTTGAAAGTAACGGGGAAAAAATGGTACGCGAAGTGGTAGTGAAAAGCAGGTGAAGAAATTCACAGCAATGGCAATGAATACTAATTTGAAAACGCAAGGGGTGAGTAAAAATGAGAGGGTAAAACTCTCTATTTATAGAAAATGATTTGGATGGGCCTCACCATTGGGCCTTCATCCTGGACGTCCACGTGTCTTTCCACCATGGCTTTCAGACCGTTAGATTCACACCGTTTCATGTTTTACAGCTGTAATAATGATGGCGTTTACCTAGGGAACAACAAGTTTGGTGGCTGATGGGATGGTTTCTATGTCAGAATCACTCATGATGCTCTTTTTATATTATAAAATGCAACAACCTAACATCATTTTGATAACATGCAAATACCATCATTTCACGAGGCGTTTTATCTGTTGTGTCATATTTCTATTTTCACGGAATGATAATGTTAGTTTGGTTACGTACAAGTACATTTTGTACCCAACCAAACTGGGGGGACTTAATGACGTACGTCACGCTACGCTACGTCACGCGCTGCATCACGTGCAATGCATGACGTCCATCCTACTAAAGACCCTTGGTCAGGAGCTTCGGTATATTAAAATCTACCCCACGTGACTGGTAGCGTGACGTTCTCATGGGGTTGACTTGGTGTTGCTGAGCTAGACTAAAATCCTACATATCAGGAATGTGGAGGACGTGGAGTAGGTTGTGAGCATGATTAGAAGGTTCTAATGGCAGTTATGGATAGTGGGCATTATTATAGCGGTTATTATACATAACCGCCAATTATCTATCTATAAATAATGGCCCTAAACCTCATTTGGGAATGAATTAACACACAAATCTTCTTCTCATTCTTACCTTGGGTGCTCGACAAAAGACAAACAACACCACACCCCTCATATTCCATTTAACCGGAGGAACCCCTTCTGAAGGTTAGATTTTCCTTTTTATTCACCTGCACTCTAACCAAACAATTTCGGTTTGATCAAATAACATTGATTTCAACCCCAGATTTCACTGCATATGCGTGAACCTGTTGGCCTTCAGTTAAGCTTTTTAAACCAGCACAACCTCGAAGAACACTGCCGAGTGTAAATTCATCCTGTAAAAAACCTGGTCCATGCATTTCCGATAAACGTCTCAAAGCTTGTTCGTTACATTCAAAGTCAGTCAACCCCGCAATCATAGAATTCCAAGTTTCAAGATTTCTCCCAGGCATTTCATTGAACACTTTAACTACTTTATCCAACTGCCCACATTGCACAAACCCACCAATCAATATATTACAAGTCATAATATTTCTCTTAGGCATTACGTCGAACAACATGAGTGCATTCTCCAAACGATCGAACTTCAAGTAAGCATTGAGTAAGCGGTTAGTAACAAACCTATCAGAAGAACACCCAGATATGATTATCAAAGAATGAAGCTGGTGAACAAGTGAGAGTGAGTTGATTTGTAAGCATGATTTGATGAGGTAAGAGTATAGAGATGGATCGGCGTATATGTATGTATTACATGTTCTGAATGCTTCAATGATTTGGCCCGTTGAACAGAGATTGATCAATTTTCAGGAGGCGATTTTGATAGAGGGTACTTGATTGTTTTTGTGGTTGTAAAATACAAGGGGATTGAACAGACATTGATAAACTTCTGATAGTGTAAAAATTGCCCAAGCATCACACCTCTCACAATTGCAAAATTTCCAAGTTACTTAAAGGTGATTTCTGCTTCCACATGTATGGATTGATATTTCTAAATCACTTTTTTTGATAAATTCACATTACTAAAATACCCTTAAATCATGTATTACACAAATATTTTGATTGAATATAGTAAAGGTTGTTTCTGAAACATAGCATATAATATGTGTAAATCTATAAAAAAACATTTGAATATATCACTACCCATACTTTAAAGACAGAAGATGAGAACCACTGGCGATCGTCTACGGATTAAATTAGAAAGACTAAAATTTGTTTCAGCGAAATCAATCGAGGAAAGTAATCCCAATCCGATCGATGAAACGTAGAAGTCGAAAACAATGGAAATCGATCTGTGAGAGTATTTTGATTTTGACTAATTGACTAACCCTATTACTAGTATTTTTCGGCTCTATTTTTGAGTCAACAGCAAGCGTCAATTTATTATCGTCTTGACTGTCGTTTAGAGCATAAATTGAATTCCAGACAAAATTTAAAATTCATGGAAATTTGATTCTACAATTTCATTGCGTCTCAATTTTATTTATAATTTTATCTTACAAGTTTTTTTAAAAAAAAAATCATACTTTTTGGTCGAAGGTCCATTCGGAAGCAATTTCTTTATTCGTCGAATAGAGAGAGGGATGACTTTCTCTACTTTTGAGAGTGTTTCACTCTGGGTGGAGAAATGATTTGTTTTTATTCTCGGATAGGGGTAGGATAGTCTACATCTCACCTCACCCATACAATACTCATGTGGTATTGGGCTCTGTTGTTGTTGTATTACTCGTATTTAGGAGCAGCAATTTTTTTATTAGCTTTAACGAGAGTTTGTGATAAGACGTTTTTCGAATTTGTTATTGTATATAAGATTGAACGCAACAATAAGTATTTTTAAAACTATATCATTCACTATGTAGTAATATTTTATTAACTTGTAATTAAAATACATCAAAAATAGAAATCAGTGTTAAAAAGATAAAAGGAAATAATAAAATCGTAGATTAGAAGTTAAGGAAAAAAATGAGAAAGAAAAAAAAAAAGCGAGAGTGAAACAATTAAAGGGAATCAAAGTTAATAAAGAGATTTTTTTTTTTACATCAAGTTGAAAGAAGGGGAAATAAAGGGTAAGGCATAAAATTCAATCTTGAGTACATTTGGATAGTAATTATGCATGTTAACCAGTTAGGCTAATGCTTGATTCATTTTTGTTTTGAAAGATTAATTATATGGAAGGTAATACTGAAGAAATACACAAAGCACACAATAGTATAAACCTTCAATCACAGAAGGTTAAATTCTCCAATCACAAGAGATCAAACTATAAACTAAAATTATTACAAACAGAAACAGTAAACCAGTATTCAATCACCACATTTAGAATCCTCACAAGTTCATCAAAGATTATGAACTTATCACTCAAATAACAAGAACATATCAAAACCCTAATTTGAGAGAGAATCGATGAAGAATAAGAAAAAAACAGAATGAATAAATTAAAAGAAATAAATTAAATATATATAATTTAGAGAAATTGCATCCAGGTCCTCTAAGTCTTCAAGTCTTCAATTCCAGCTTAAGCACATAAGTTTTCTTTTTCAATTTTTTTCCCAAAATCAACTTTAACATAAAGACTGTAAGACCCCTGCACATTACTTAACTTAGAAATAAATAAAAGACTTAAAAAAATCATGTTTAGTTTGTAATCATATAATTTCAATACCCCCTTCAAACAAAACATGAAAAACATTTGTTAAAGTAAGTTTATCACATAACAATTTATATTGTGATCCACCCAAACCTTTTGTGAAAATATCAGAGATATTCTCATTAGTAGAAATCTGTTTAGGTTGAATAACACCTAAAACAATTTTTTTCTCTTACAAAATGTAAAAATGTAGATCAATTTCAAAGTGTTAAGTTTTTTCATGAAAAACATGATTTCTTGCTATTTGCAAAGCTGATTTATTATCACAAAAAACTTTTGCAGGTAACTTTGTTCTAATATTTAAATCTGTATGAATCTTTAATATCTAGATAATTTCACATGAAACATAAGCAAGTGCTCTATATTCTGCTTCTACAGAAGATCTAGAGATAGTAGACTACTTCTTACTTTTCCAGGAAATTAAAGATTTCCCAAGAAAAACACAATAACTAGTAAAAGATTTCCTTAACATATACCCTTTTGCATAATCAGAACCAACATATGCAGATAACTTAAAGTTGTTACTTTTAGAAATAGAAATACCTGTACCAGGTAAACCTTTTAAATACCTTAATACTCTAAAAGCAGCTTTAAGAAGAGAATTTAATAGAGCATGCATAAATTGACTCAAACAGTGAACATAATATGCAATATCAGGTATAGTCAAAGTAATATAAATCAATTTCCCAATCAACTTTTGATATTTTCCAGTATCTTCCAATGGAAAATCTGAATCACTAAGATCATCAATATAAGAAAAATTCATTCCAGTTTCCATAGGAGTTACAGCTGGTTTACTAGTAAGTAAACCAAACTCATCAATAACCTCAAGACAATATTTTATTTGAGACAAAATACATCAATCATTATGCTCAAGTAATTCAATACCTAGAGAATATTTTAACTTCCCCAAATCCTTTATTTTAAATTTTGTTTTTAAATAACTTTTGTAATTTTCAACACAGTCATTAGAACTTCCGGTAATGATTATATCATCAACATACACAAGCAATTATAAACAATTAATATTATCACATTTAGTGAACAATGAATAGTCATTTACACTTTGCACAAAACCATATTCAAACAAAGCATCACAAAATTTTTCATTCTATTTTCTACGAGCTAGTTTCAAACCATATAATGACTTAAACTTTACAAACTCTTTTATCATCTTTATCAAAGTAACCATCAGGTAAAGACATATAAACTTCTTCAATTAAGTCACCATATAAGAAAGCATTATTAATATCAATTTGACATAAAGTCCAATTATTCTGCAATGCAACGGTGATAATAATCCTAACAGTAACCATTTTCACCACAGGAGAGAGAGTTTCAACAAATTCAATACCTTCTCTTTGATTGTATCATCAAATTCAATACCTTCTCTTTGATTGTAACCTTTTCCAACAAGTCTAGTCTTATATCTATCAATATCACATGTAGACTTATACTTAATTCTATAGACCCATTTACAACCTATAGGCTTTCTACCAGCAGGTAGGTCAGTAATTATCCAGGTATTATTTCTATTCAAGGCTTCCAATTCCTCATTCATTGCTTCCACCCATTTTGAAACTTGGAAAGCTTCCTTATAAGATTTAGGTTTATGTCCTTTGTTTAGACAAGTAACAAAACAATAGTTTTCTGAGCCCAATTTTGAATAATTCAAGTATTTATTTAAATCATATTTAACATTACCAGTCAAAATAAAATCTTTATATTTTGATGGTAAATTAACTTGTCTACTTGACCTTTTTAAAACCTCCTCAGGACTATTATGTGCTACTGTTTCAGTTTCAGATTCAAGAGTGCCCTCAGGGACAAATTCTGTCACAATACTTTCAGCATTGGAAGTTGCAGGAACACCATCACCAATAACTTGTTAGAGATGATACTTGGTGAGGCATGATTTCTTCATCCTCGGTATTTTCTCTCCCTTCATCATTGGGACTTACACTATTTTTATCAGAAAAAGGTTTAGTTTTTTGAAAATCATAGTCAAAAGAATCAAAAAGTTAACAGTATTTAAATCTTTTTCATTAAAAACAGCTTTGTACACAGAATTAAGTTTGAAAGGAAATACATATTCAAAAATTTTTACATCCCTTGAAAAAATGAAAATTTTATCTTCAAGTGAAAACAATTTGTACCCTTTTTTATAACTTGAATAACCCATAAAAACACATTAAATCACAGTCAAAAGAATCAAAAAAGTTAACAGTATTTAAATCTTTTTCATTATAAATAGATTTGTACACAGAATCAAGTTTGAAAGGAAATACATGTTCGTAAAATTTTGCATCCCTTGAAAAAATGAAACTTTTATCTTCAAGTTAAAATAGTTTGTACCCTTTTTATAATTTGAATAACCCATAAAAACACATCTAATAGATCTGCTAGAAAATTTATCTTGATTGTTTAACACAGTTTCAAAACAAAGACGTCCAAATGTTTTTAAGTGGGAGAGATTTGGACTTTTATTATATATCAACTCATAGGGACACTTTCCAACCGAAGATGGAAGCCTGTTTATGAGATAAGTAGCAGTTAGTACACACCGAGACCACAAATACAAAGGAATTCCACCTTGAAACATTAAAGCCCTAGCAACATTTAATAAATGCCTATATTTTCTTTCACCAATACCATTTTGTTGAGGTGTATATACACAAGAGGTCTGATGAACAATACCTTTTGATATAACAAACTGACTCATTTTATTATTTAAGAATTCAGTACCATTGTCACTTCTAATAGTTTTTATTTTTATATCAAATTGATTTGAAAGTAAATAATAAAAACTTTCAAAGTTGTCAAATACATCTTCTTTAGTTTTTAGCAAATATTTCCACACAGCTCTTGAGTAATCATCAACAATAGTTAAAACATATTTATGCCCATCGTTACTTTTAACCCTGTAAGGACCCCATGTGTCTAAATGTATGATTTCACCAATTTTCTTAGTTTTATGGTCACTTAAAGAAAAAGGTTCTTTGGTTTGCTTAGCATGATGACATATGTCACAATGATCACTATTGTTAATTTTATTAAAACCAAGATTTTCTCCCAAAACAGACAAGACTTGATCTGCAGGATGACCAAGTCTATAATGCCAAATTTTTTGTTTAGACATATTATGCACTGACATATTAGAACTAATCTGCTTACCATTCCAACAATCATCAAAAAAAAAAATAAAGACCATCACTTTCACTACCAGTCCCATCAATCTTTTTTGAATCAAATCCTGTATGTAACATTTTTTAACATCAAACTTACAACAAGATTACTATCTTTGATAAGTTTATTTACAAAAAGCAGACTAACACAGTAATGAGGTATAACAAGCACATCATGCAATTCTATTTTATCAGAAAGCTTCATATTTCCCATTTGTAAAATCTTTGCCACAATACCATTAGGATGATTAACAGTTAAATTTAAATCACTCACATCAATAACATCATTAAGTTTATGAGAATTTGAAACCTTGTGCTGGTTAGATTCAGAGTCAATGATCCAATCTTTAGATAAAGGTTGGTTCATATAAATACAGTTTGAAGAGAAAAATTTATTAAAATTGGAACTAAAAAACATATTGTTGTTTTGAAAAATACCTGCCATATTGGCATTGGTATGATGGGACACAGGTTAATCATCAACAAGACTCAACAACTTCATAATCTGCTCATTAGACAACTGAACAGAAGAACTACATTCATTGTTGTCAGAAACACAGTTATTGCTATTAAATCTTGGAGCACCTTGATTAAATGGTTTTTTAATATAGCCTGGAGGATATCCTATTATCTCATAACATCTATCAACAGTGTGACCAAGCATATTACATTTTGTGCAATTTAGAGGTGGATTCCTATATTTTTTTCTTGTTATTAGTAGTATTATTACAATTAAAAAAATTGGCAGTTTAGCATTCAAAGTAGAAGACTTTTTTTTATTAACATATGCACTAGATGAAGTATGCATTCTGTGAGACTCATTGCCACGGCCCCGCCTAAAACTTTATGACGTGGCGTGACTTCATGGTCCCAGTCCAGTCTTCTATTAGAGTGCGCAGAAACAAACTATTAACCTGAGAATACATGCATAAAAATAAGGTCAACATAACGTTGGTGAGTTCATAGGTTTTAGTTGCATAAGTAAAAAGATTTAACCACAAGGGTTCATAGATTAAATCAGTTTGTGATCTGTCGTGAAAATAGTTTTAAAAAAAATTCACAGAGCACACATTAGTTGATGATAAAACTAATCACAAGTTTTCAAGTTCATAAATAGTTTGACCATAACACAAATCGCAAGCTTTCAAGTTCATAAACAGTTTCATGGTTCACAAGATTTCAAGTTTATAAACAGTTTCATGAACCATAAGATTTCATAGTCCTTAAATAGTTTTTGTGGACCACAAGATTACAAGAGTTTACATCTAAAGATAGTTTTCAAACAGGTATCACCATAGTTAAAAAATTGTTAAAAAGTATATTCTGTATAGTAGAACTCCCAATATTGAACTTAACAAGTAGATACTGAAGTATCTGTACCCGAAAAACCTAGTCACTCATAGTCCAAAAGTGATCCATGACGAAGTCTGAGCATCCGATTAGTTTAACTACTAAGTTCGAATGTGGTTGTCAAACCCAGATAGAACTATCCCCATTATTCGCGTTTAACAAATCCGGGTAATTAACAATATTGAAATCAGGATTTCATTGGACTATAAAAGTTACTCTGTAAAATATAATTTAGTTACCCATGTCCACAGCGTAAAACATAGATCAAACATAAATCTCATTCCAAGTTACAAAATTTTTTAAAGGAACCACACAGTTAACTCATATCAAGCTTCAATATATATATATATATATATATATATATATATATATATATATATATATATATATATATATATATATATATATATATATATATATATATATATATATCGTATTAATATAGCAAACATGTTTTGAAAAAAAATCTAAATCATGTCTTAAAATAGTAGGCATGTATTCTCACCCCAAAATATGAAAACAATAATTTAGGGGCTATGAAACTCACTATCAATGCAACACGGTGCGAAGCTCGGAAAGTGCGGTTTTAAACGTTTCACGGTGATCCGGGATCGAGACCTAAATATATGAATTAATGTCAGAGGTCATACTATATTTAATATAGTATTTTATTAAGTTTATAAACCGAGTTTATTAGTTTTTACGTATTCGTTTAAAGTTTTCGATTTCGTAAAAGTCATGTGTTTCTTAGTTTATGTTTTAATGATTTTCTAATTTGGATCACCAACTTTCCACAAGTATAAATCATTGAGTTTTTTTATTCAAATATGATGATTCCACTTTTAAAAGTTGGCTTTTTGAGTCCTCTAAACAACCATGTAAGTGTGGTAAGTTAATTCAAAGTAAAAGTTAATTAAAATGACCATTTTCTACAAGTGTGCAAAATAGTCATGTTTTACACTATAAGCTTCTACACAAGCTTAAAATTAGCAAAACTCATTTGTTTTAATTAAGAATTTTATAGAGAACATTTAAAATGTAAATGAACACACGTTCAAAATGAATCATCTTCGATTTGTTTTTAACATAGTTTTTAAGAGTGATCTTTATGGTCAAAATCTGACTTTAACAAAAACATGTGTCAACTTGTGGTGACCATTTCTCAATAGTTACTCAATGGATTTTGGTGATTCAACTTTCCATATCTTCTTTATTATGTATATTTTTCAAATCATAAGCCTATATATCCAGACCTATCTTATAATTTGGTTTACACATGATCTTTTGAATCTTGGTCAGATTGGTTCAAATCTGGACCTTGAGTCACAAAATAAAAATGAAAAATGACCTTTTCTTTGAGAAAATTCATGAAACTTTTACTGGAAGTCATGAACATATATATGAACAACATATCAAAATATGAGTTCCTGAAACCAAGTATAAGTAGCTTTTTAAGTCATGATTCTATAACAGTTTTTAGGGACTGATTTGGACATATTCAAGCTTATGAGGTTTCTATGTGTATTAGCCACTTCTTCTTGGTTTTATGTGTTCAAATATTTAAGATAACTTGTTTATGAGTTATATAATATATTTTAGTTCATGTTTACAGCCTCATTTTACTAGCACAAGAATAGCTTCTTTGAATAATCATGGTGTACAAAACACTATATTCTAGCTTGTATATCTGGAGTCTAGAAGATGAAGATATTTAATAAAGAAAAGTATGAAGTTTTTACCTTAATGAATGAAGATGAAGATGGTGATGAAGGTGCTTGAATATTAGAGAGAAAATGCAAGTAGTAAAAAAAAGATGTAGTGATATGTGTGTGTGTGTGTGTGTTTGTGGCTTCAAAAGGAAGAAATCAAATTAGCTAACTAGTGAAGTTAAGATGGTGTCTAGCATGCATGAGACATAATTACATGTAAGGAAGTAAGAATGCATGTTCTTGCATGCATGGTATCAAACTTGGAGGTTAAGTTTGCATGTAATTAGCCTTAATAATTGTGATTAATTAGGTATAATGTAAAGCTTAAACTTGAATTAGTTAGGTTTAGATGTAAGTATGTGTTTAAGTGTTTATGATCTTGATTTAAGATTGGTCATATATTGTTTTAGCTTCTAGATAGATTAAAGAAGGTTACCTGATCATAATACTTGATTAGTTGATGTATTTAACTTCATAAATACATAAGGATGTGGGTTTCTCAAGTTAAGAGTTTACAAGGATATAATACGGTTTCTGGAAATTGTGTGAATGGTTGTGATAACTTAGGATTGTTCAAGTCCTATGATATGGCCGAAACGGACGATTTTGTTTGTGCGGTGTCGTCAGGCCCAGCACGCCAGAATCAACCACCAAGGGGGTGGGTACTATTTTAAATTTATATTTAGCGGGGCCTAAATCGTACTACTCCTTAGTATGAGTAAGGGAAGTATGACCTAGAGTCGTATTTTTGAGATATCAGTAGAATCGAACCTATATTAAAGCCTAAGATAGTTAGGAAGGAGTAGTGGTTACTTAATTTTGGGATTTTCTAATTTATAAGACAAATAAAGTAAATGCGATAAAATTCGTAATTCCGATAAGGTTAAAGTGAGTGCATACTATGACTTCATCAGTTATTCTGCCGAGATTATGGAATGCTGGCTCATGAATAGGAAGAGGCCTTATATTCATTACACTGGTCCTAAATGCCTCTGTCATAAGACATGTCACTGGGTACTGCGTTAGGCTTGAAGATTCTGAATAGACAGCAACGTCCCTTACCCCCGACGCCCGTGCAGTCTGACTACAGGCATACACGTTCAGACGACTCATCTAATTGAGCGACTCGGTTGGGTGACGTATTAACATTCCACAATGGTATAAACATTTGTTAAGCATAATAGAATACATGGTTTACCATATCTGAGAGACGTGATGTGTTTCAATGCTTTCATTAATGATTGGTTTTAAAAGATAGTTAGGCCCTTAAAAAGAGTTCAACCATAAAGAACACCATGACCAAGTCAAGATGACTTCCATGAACACCTTCGGTTATCCTAACGGTCCAATCCTTTATGTGTGTAAACAAACAGTTCCTTAATTAACTAAGAATCCCTCACGCGGGGTGCAATGTTTGAAACCGTGTTATGGTGCAGTGTACTAATCAACACTAACCGGGTTCCATGGCCTTACTTAGCAGAGGTACAGCTTACAACAACCGATGTGCTTCAGCGTGCACTTACAAAGTTTATATGCTTGGTGACTACACTAGCATGGTCTGGGACTGACAATGTACTAAGGGTCTAGTCAGATGTTTCACTACGAAAGAGTCCTCAGTCGGAATCCAAAGCTCGATAGAGTTACTACAACCGGTGTGCCTCAGTCGATCTTACGTTGTATTCGATAGACTTCTCTTACAAAGGGGTGACACAGACAGTGTACTCTGAATCGGGGTTCGCGACTTCCCAATAACAGAGCCAATAACTACGTTCTATTAGTTGGAAAAGCGATTGAGTTTAAAGCATAATCGAAAAGCATTTCAACAGCATACACAAACCATAATATTATTTTGGCATTATAACTGCTTACATCATAACATACACTAAAGATAACTACTCACTAATCATGGCAACAATATCACAGAAAATAATGATAGAAGACATTATATAAAGATAAGGGATAGAAGTACCAGTAGATTAAACGAGTTCCGAATGCAAAAGTGACAACTTCAAGACTCCAGACCGCTCCTAATACAATTTTCGGCGTTCTTCTCCGGGTACTAGGTTTCCACAGAGTCGAAGGCCTTGAGAGTATGACTAATATTGTACAAGAGAGAGAAAGAAGTGAATTGAAGTGTGTGTTGGAATGAATGATAAAGACCCTTTAAATAAGCACAAAATTTGCCTGCAAACAGCTGGCAAGCCGTTTGCAGGGCCCGTTTGGTCAGGCAAACCATTTAACGAGGCCTTTGATCTGGGCGTTTGGCAGGTCGTTAGCCATACTGGCAAGCCATTTGGCAGCCCGTTTGGCAAGCCGTTTGGCTTGCTGATTCCCTGGATCGTAACTTGATTTCTTGTCTTTCACCGTTTTCGCCCTAGAATCTTCGTTTTAGCTCCGATTCTCTTGATTCTTTTTGCACTGCCTTCGTAATTACTTGTTCTTCAATTCTAACCAACTAAGTGGGTGTGTTACTGACAAAGTTTGAATCTTTCTTGTTTTTGGGCCTTAATACTGGGGTGAAAACGTGACTTTTTAGCCGATATCAAATATCCCACACTTAGACTTTGCTTGTCCTCAAGCAAACTCTCATTTTCTTAAGAATCTTTTCGGTGTTTCTTTTCTATTAGTCTAAGCAGTTTGCTTTTATTATAAGAGCAAAAAGATAAGGTGAGTCATCTTTGTTATGATTGAAACTATCTCTGAAGGCAATCCTGACCCGAGCTTTAATGTCACCGTCTTTGAGTATATCTCCCGACATCGAGCTTTAAATGTGAAACTAGAATCTGTGAATTCGTTGAAGATACGTGATATCTGCTTCGTAACATAGGTGGCAATGTTGACTCGATCTGGTTCAAGATGAGAGAACGGATTATTGCGCCTTACTTTCTCCGTAACAGCGTCTCGTAACTCTTTGATAATCAGATCAGCATGGTGATTAATGGTGTATCCTAGGGGATACACGCATAAAAACACCATTTTTGTACAGAAAAATGGATCAAGCAACACAAAACATAACAAAATTTGGCAGTTCTTAGTATTTTCCGTCCAGCGTTCAGCAGGCCGCCCAGCGTCAAGCGTAAGCCCTGCAGGCAGCTTTTATGCTTAAGCCCTTTAACTCAGCGCGTGAACGGCACGCAGCCATGTCAGCACATGCCACCGACCTCCCGGATACTTCGTACAACAGAATTAATCAGCGATTGACACGCGTATCCCGAGAATTTCGAACATTCTACGCCTATAAATAGACCCCCTGGGTCACCACATTTCACATCATTCTGATTTGAACTTCAGTCAGAGAGAAGTACACTTTCTCTCTCACACAGTTCTTTCTCACTCTAAAAGCACATTAGCCGCTTAGCAGCAATACGCTAGACGGGTCAATTATAGATTGATCCCCAGATTGATTGAGGCCACCCCACGGATCTCTAATCTGTGTTCCGGGTCTGCAGAGATTATTTCTTGAGGGCAAACAACAAATAACAGTATACGACACATGCTGAGCAGCTATTGTCTTGTACTGGTACCTTACAGCCACTACACGAAAAATCGTACTAACAAATGGCGCCACCCGTCTCAAAGACCACCAAAACCACCAAGAGCATGAAGGCAACTGAAACAACCTCATCAATAGCAGCACTTGAACCAATTGATGAAAACATCATTGAAAACATACCAGTGGATCAGTTAACTCTCGAAGAAACTTCAATTGAGGAAGAAGATCATTTGCACACTGGTACAGCAGATGATCAAGTTCCTAAAACCATACCACGATTGAGGAAACCATTGATGGGAAGTTCTAGTGCAGGAATGTGGAAAGTCAAGAAGGAACACATAATGTTTCTTTTAAGAAGACATCTGATGTGAATGTTAAGCACAACAGCAAAGGAAAATCATTTTCCAAATCACAACTGTTCAAGCTATTCAATAAGTTGAATACTTTGGTTGATGATACTGAGAATCAACAAAGTGATGAAGGTTTTGTGAAAGATGATTAGAATTTTGGAGAAGAAGAGGAACAGTTCTTTATGACCGAGGAAATGGCCGGAAAGCTACTGGATGGAATTTTGACCAAAACGGCACCATCACGATATAAGCAGAAATTAGCACAACCAGCCATCCGTGCAACGGCTGTAGATAATTTGTTTGCTTTGATTACTGGAGATGAAGCTATCAAACCGCCAGCAATGGCAGAGTCGACACAGTGTTTTATCCCCAGAATTGCAGATTATCCATTGCCAATTGGGAATTCCTTCTATCGGTGTTTATGATGGCACAATAGATCCAGAAGACTTTCTCACCATGTTTGAAGGTGTTATGAGGTTACAGCATTGGGAAGATGAAAATGCGTGCCATATGTTTCCAATGGTACTACAGAAAATGGCAAGGGAGTGGTTTGCTAGTTTGCCACCAAGGAGTATTATCAGTTTCCTTGATTTGAGGGCAAAGTTTGTGATGCAATATCAAAGTTTGAGAAGCTGCACGTTGTCACATCTTGATGCACATGAGATAACAATGTACCATAATGAATTGAGTGATTTCATGAAGCGTTATACCATTGAGTGTCAAAAAATACCAGACATACCAGAGTCTCAGCTTGTTTCAGGGTTTATATTTTGTCTTGATAATCGACGTTTTGCGTGATTAATTCATGCTTTGCGTTAAGATGTTCCAAAAACATTGCATCAGGCATTGGTTATTGCTTAGAAGCACTTAATAGCAGGGGAGATAGGATATCCAAGAGTGGATAATTATCAAAGAAATTTCAGACCACAAGGCGGAGAACGGAACAGGAATGACAACTATCAGAGACAACGTGGTTATGACAAAAATAACCAGAAACAGCAACAAGGTTGGAGGGGGAATAATCATCCAAATGACAATTATCACCATCGAAAGCCATTAGACAGGCATCCGCTTATCATGGCATTAACTAAAACTCCAAAAGAAATCTTGTTTACAAAACATGTTAAGGAAACCTTTCACCCTCCACCACTAATGGAAGAGCGTCAGGGACCACATAGTGACAAGTGGTGTGACTTTCTTGAAGCGTATGGACACGACACTGATAACTGTAAGTCGTTGATGAGAGAGATCATTGTAAAGATCAAGGCTGGGGAGTTAAATCATCTTTTACAAGGGAAAAAATACAGAAGAAATGATCCAAACAAACATTTCACTTGGCAAGGCAAAATCCGTCATAGAGGGCGGCGTGATTGGAACAGAAGGGAAGAAAGAAATGATAAAAGGGATCCAACTCCTGAAATGCACATCAAGGTTATATGGAATACAGTAGGTGAAAATGATGCAGACGGAGACCGCAGGATGGAGCAATGGATGTATGCTCCAATCATATTTCACACCATTCCAAATTGGCGCCTATCAGAAGAGCCTGTGGGCATTTCGACTGTCATTACAAACAGGAACATCACCAGAATCTATACTGATATAGGTAGTGAGACTGATCTTTTGTATTTGCATTATTTCAGAGATTATCCGTTCAGCGTGAAGGATAGGCTTCGCTACACGAATTTGAAGATTGCTGGCATCACGGGAGAATCAATGAAGGCAGTTGGTAAGGTGAAACTGGATGTAACATTGGGAACACATCCTTTGGTTCGAACAGAAATTGTGGACTTTACAGTCCTTGATGGCAGATCAAGATTCAATGCATTGTTTGGTAGGTGGACTCTTCGCAAATTTGGAGCAATTACTTCTACACCACATGCAGAATTATGTTTCCCAACACCAAATGGTGTGGCAGTGATAAGTTCTTACTATGTGCGTCCAGCTAGGGAAAGATCAGTTGTTTATGAAGCACAAGAGAATTTTGTCAGAGGGGAATCATCGAGGTAGTTGTTTAGTAGAAATGATGTGAACGGGTATTTCAAACCACCTAAAATGTGGGGACATTGAAAGCAGGACGCAACACGCTGCACGGAAGACAGTATAATAACATGAATCATGCAGAGCAGTATTTTATCATGTTCTTAATTTTTCTCAGTTCAGACAATAGCACAATACACTTTTTGTAGTTTTCTAATTGGGATTAATCACCCCATATGAAGATGTTGCACAAAATGTTGTATGTGCAACAATAGAATATCAATAAAATTTTAATTTTTCTCATGCAAAGCGTTACGCATTACGAATGTAAAGCATAGCATTCATACCTACCCACATAAGGCAAGGCATTTTTATGCCCTCGATGGTAGAGGCTCTTGTGTCAACATTATAGACACAGGGGATCGGCTAGCGTAAAGTGTTTACTTCGCTAGAGGGCACCAAGGACAAAATAAAGATCTCATAATGTCATGACATACAGAATGGTTTATCAAAACGGCATAAATCCATCTATATCTTGAAAACGAAAAAAATTAAGTACAAGTGTATTTTGAAATCCGCACAACACCTGAGCGCAACACGCTAAACGAAACACACTAATTCAACAAACAGAATTTTCTCCAACAGATTTGACAATTTTTATAATAGCATAACAACATTATGATTAATTCATATCCTACTTCAGAAGTTGTTTGAGACTTCTCGATATTTCCTTATAAAACAATTGATCTAATTCAGAATGCAGAACGGATAAATTGTTTGATATATTCATTACACATCGATAACAAAGTTATACATGTTTTGCTGAATGAAGATAAAAACAGATATACAATTTTAATAACCTGTATATATAACACCATTTAAATAGCAGTACACCTCTGATTCATAAAGAGGAATTATGTAATGATGCATTACGGACAATGGATGACGGATGACAGTTCAATACATATACAACATCAAAAAACAGTTCAAGGCAAAAATCAAAAATCAGTTCAAGGCAAAAATCATTTCATATGATGTGATATTTGAAATCCAAGTTTTCTATAGTTGGAATTAGTTAAGCATATAAATGGTAGATATATGTTAATCATGAAAAGCAATAGAGCACAACAAAGTTAAAAATAAAAGCACAACATGTACATATAATAAAGTATACAGAAGTTAGATTATTATAGATCAATGGGAAATGGGCACATCTAGAATATCCTTAACAGACACATCTTTCTTAGCACATATTTCTTCCAAAGAGTTAATCTTCAGAGAAGTTACTTCACCCATGGCCACCTGCAGTTTAGCACCAGCATCTGGTTTGATATGTTTTGCAATTGCAGTTGGTAAGGGGTCAGGCCTCACAGGAAGAACATTCAAAATTTCTTCCATAGTATCTGAAAGGTCACTTTCAGTAGATGCCACCAGATATCAATGGAAAGTCTGCCCAACAAGTGGAGAGCTCAACACCCTTTGTACAAGAGCAGGGATACCAGCCTTTAAATTCGTAAATTTCTCCTCAGCATTAGCAGCAGCAGCAATCTTCTCTTCCAACAAATGATTCTTCTCCTCCAGCATCTTCTCAACTCTTCATTATTCTTCAGCAGCTTATCATTTTCTTCCATGAATTTTTCTTTCTCTACCCTTTCTAACACACATTTTGCTTCCACCACCTGCAACAAGTCATCCTTCTTCTTTGCAGCATCTACTGCAGTTTTCAACTTCGAGTTGGCATCTTCTAAATCAATTTCAAGCCTCTTTACCTTGGTAGCATTATGCACAACATTGGCAAAAATAGTTTCTTGAGCTTTTTGAAAGATCATGAATCACATATTGATTCAAAAGCACTAATGCTGCAGCAGTGGATTGATAGCTTTGTTTATAAGTCATGGTGGACAGAGAAGAGGACAAGTCAGTAATTGTGTTTGCCTACAATGAATACAATAGTTATGATAAGAAAACAATTATCAGTGAAATGGTGTTATTGGAACATAAATCTTATAAAGATTACCTTCAGAAACTCAGAAAAACTATCAGACTTATTGGCAGGATCATCAAGAAAAGCCTGTAAACCGCCTAGTGGAACAGATGGTGGTTGGGTAGATGCAGAGGATTGTGTTGTATCAGTTCCTTTGGGGGTACGTAGAGTGTTAAATGAAGGAGTCTCAAAAGTATCATCATTATCAGTTTCTTCATCATTGTCATCATCATTATCATCTTCTTCAACCTCAGCAAATTCAGTAATATTACCACCAGCAGTGGTCTCATCATCATTATCCCTCTGAAGAATCAATTCTGCGATGAACAAAGATAAATAAGTACACTGTGAACTTTAAAAATGAAATAAACAAGCAATATAAGTATAAAATATACTTCTTTTCTTTGGCTTTTCAGTAGCCTCACTCATTGGACGCTTCCCAGCGTGATTAGAACTTTTTCCAGCCTTTTTGGCCCTGGACGGTTGAGGAGTAGTTTCGATGATTTCAACATCAGGAGATGGTTGAACAGTGCTACCATCTCCACCATCAACAGGCCGCTCTGGGCTCTTCAACTGTTGCTCAAATGCAGCATCTTTGGCTTTATCAGCCTCAATTTTAGCAAGAGTTTTGGGCCGTTCAGAAACAATTAAGGGATCTAGATTGGTCTTCTAAAAAGTTCTGTAAACCTGCATCTCTTTTTCTGCAATCAGATAACATACAAACAAGCAGAAACATATATAAGAACATATACAACTCATAGCAACATAACAAAGAGCAAAATATATATCAATTAAGGTGCCTACCATAGCCTTCCCAGCGTAGCACTGGCATATATTCAGCACGCCAATTGTTACTCATTTTACAGAGAACTAATATGGCTTCATAATCATTATATGACCTTTGTGGAAATTGGAATGTCTTCAAAGTGTCAAGAATGAAATTTTCATCATCAGACAATGTAATAGACTTGCTAACTCCTATAGTAGTTTTTCTCCATCCACGAACACATGCCCAGGCATCCTGAACAACCCTCTCATTGACAAAAAATATGGATCTTTCCAGTTTTCTAAGGAACTTTCCTTCACCCCAATAAAGCCTTATTTGGCTTATAATCAAATGTATACCAGCATTTGCTAACTAATCTAGTTCTAAACAGTTCATGGAAAATATTTACATTCGGGACTTCTTCTACAACATTACAGTACATTTCAAAAAGAATAATTTTTTGTAAACCTAGTGGATGAATTTGACTAAGCCCTATCCCATAATGGGCAAGAATCTGTTGAAGAAAAGAAGAAAGAGGAATACGGAGGTTTCCTACAGTTAATTGCAATTTATAGAGGGTTATCATCTTCTTCGGAGGTTTATTGGCCCTATCGCTAGGCAGAGGAACAATAGGATTTAACAATCTAAGATATCTATGCTTTCTACATAATTGTTCTATATCGGCTTCGGTAATACTGGAAGGGATGGTGCTTACATCACGATTGTCTCTCTGAGAAGAAGTGCTGCTGGATTCGGCCATGCTAGTACAAAAAATAAAATTCAAGTAGAGGAGAAAGATGAATAATTACTGACCTTGCACTTAACAGACAGTTAAAATGAATAAATTGCAAATTATCTTCACAGCAAATAACTAGTTGTTGGAAAAGGAAAAATGAAAAGGGAAAGGGCTATTTATAGTCAAGCATATTGGTAATGAAGGGATGAGATGGAGACACGTGTATGGACTAGATCAATTGTACAACAATTTAGATTTTGAAAATAAATCAAAAAGATTTTGGGGGCAAACTCATAATTGGTAATGTGACGTCAGTACAGAGAAATAGACGGCTACAGAAGTTTTGTGTCTTCGAGGAAAAAGGCATCTTTTATTTTTTAGTTTAATGACTTTATTTTTTACAAAAATAAAGACATTAAACTGGGGGGACTTAATGGTGTATCCTAGGGGATACATGCATAAAAACACCATTTTTGTACAGAAAAATGGATCAAGCAACACAAAACATAACGAAATTTGGCAGTTCTCAGTATTTGCCGTCCAGCATTCAGCAGGCCGCCCAACGTCAAGTGTAAGCCCTGCAGGCAGCTTTTATGCTTAAGCCCTTTAACTCAGCGTGTGAACGACACGCAGCCACGTCAGTACACGCCACCGACCTCCCGAATACTTCGCACAACAGAATTAATCAGCGATTGACACGTGTATCCCGAGAATTTCGAACATTCTACGCCTATAAATAGACCCCCTGGGTCACCACATTTCACATCATTCTAATCTGAACTTCAGTTATAGAGAAGTACACTTTCTCTCTCACACAGTTCTTTCTCACTCTAAAAGCACATTAGCCGCTTAGCAGCAATACGCTAGACGGATCAATTACAGATTGATCCCCAGATTGATTGAGGCCACCCCACAGATCTCTAATCCATGTTCCGGGTCTGCAGAGATTATTTCTCGAGGGTAAATAACAATCAACAGTATACGCCACACGCTGAGCAGCTATTGTCTTGTACTGGTACCTTACAGTCGCTACATGGAAAATCGTACCAACAGTGATCAAGTGTTACGTAAATCACTACTCTGTCTGGTGTGATTTCGAATTTATCTCTTTCCAAGAGAGCGAAAAAGTTGTGAATATCCTCGATCATTTTCAAATTAGAGTGATAAGTCGGGCGTCCGGTGGAAAGATCCATGTGTTTCCGGATGAGAGTCAGTAGTGCTCGTTGGTTTGCTGAGAACGAAAGTGCAGATCCAGCTAAGGCGTTATAGACCTTAGAGTAAATGATCTTCTAATCTCGACAGAATCTTGTCTCAAGAATAGTGCGAACCACTGAATTGTGCTCTCGTTGCCTTTCTTCTTGGTAGATATGATCATGAAGAGAATTGATAAAGTCTTGAATGCGTTCATCCAGGATTTCAACATCATTGTCTTCTCTTCGAAGATAGAGGTTGTGTTCTTCTCGGATGTCCATAGTTCGTTCTGTTAAGCATAACGAAAATTCAATTTTTGATTTACAGATGGCTTCGAGAATATCTTCAAATTCATCGGTATCATTGATGAAGGTTATCATGTCCACATGTGTGGATATAATCAGAATCCAATCTGAAGTAGAGTTCGGCTCCCCTTGATCTGGTTCGGTTGGAGAGTGTAAGTTATTCAGAATGTCTTCATGTTGCTCTTCCTCATCATCATCGGTATATCGTTCTTCTGAGGATGCGTCTGATGAATGGGTTTCTTCATTATTCTGATTCTCCACTTTGATACTTGCAGGATCAATTTCTATATCCTTAACCTTAGCCTTGTCAGTCTTCTTCTTGAAGCGAATGATTAAACTGTGCTCTTCCATCTCAAGCCTCATTAATTATTCATGACGCTTAATGCTTAGAGCGGGCATTGTCGCAGTTTCCTTTACGTCTTCTATTTCCTCTTCCTCTTCAGATTCCTCCTCTTCCTCTATTTCTTCGCTGGGATCCTCTTCTTCCATTTTTGGGTCGTCTACAGACTGTGATTCGACACCCATCTCGATATCATTGGCTGGTGGTAAAGACTCGTCATTGAAAGTGATCCGTCTAGTGGAAATAGCAAACATCTCTGCCTGTCCAGAAAGATCGGTTGGTCGGTCAATTTTGAAGGTAACGCTCTCCCCATGTGATCGTAGGATCAAGGTTTGATTGTACACATCAATGACAGTCCTAGCCGTATTCATGGAAGGTCTTCCTAACACTACTGGTGTGTGTAGGTATTCTTGAATATCCATTACTACGAAATCCGTAAGATATAAGAATTTGTCGATTTTCACCAAGACATTCTCAACTATGCCCTTAGGATATCGAATTGTGTGATCGGCAAGTTGGATTGTCATTTTAATTGGTGACAAGTCTCTTAACTCTAATCTCTTGTAAAGAGAGTAGGGGATTAGTTTGATACTTGCTCCTAAATCTGCTAGCGTATGAATGGTTCCAGATTGGTAGATTGAACACGGGAAAATGAATCGGCCCGTATCTCCTAGCTTTGGTGGTAGAGAGTTCCTGAGTAATGCAGAGCATTCTTCACTCAGTTGAATTTTGTTAGAACCTGGTATCCTCTCCTTTGCATAGAGAAGCCTTCGAATGTATCTCTTCTGGTTGGGGACTTTGGACATAGTGTCCACGAATCTTCCATCAAGTTTGAAGGAATCAAGCTTGGATGGTTCTTCATGTAGCCTTCCAGGATAGGGTACTCGAACTGGAGTTTCAGGAGTCAGCTTCTGAGTATATATCGATTTGTTCTTGAGCTTAGCTGACCTTCTCTGTGGTTCTTCCTCTGAGATTACGGAATCCATCTCTTTGCTTCTTCTATATGGGGATTTTGGATAGTATTACTTGGTAACCTTCCCTGCGGTCGGGTTTCAAGGCGTTGTAATAACTGTACGGGCTGCGTCTCCAGACTTTTGAGTAGAGCTAATTGATTTCTCATTAGTATCTTCATCTGATCTTGCCTGGCTGCAGTTCTCTGATTTAGCTGTTGTTATCCTTGAATGAACTGAGTTAACTGATCATCAGCTCCGAGAGTGGGGTTAGTTGCTTTTGTAATCTGGGTGGTAGGGGAATTTTCCTCGACTGGTGAACCAGTGAGTGGAATTGGTTGATCGTAGGTCAATTGAGATTGTTGGGCTGGATAAGGTGGATAGCGATAGCGAAAAGGTTGATTGTTTCGCTCAAATTGATTAACCCTAGGTTGTTGATTGAATCCGGAATTTGGTGGACGAGCTGGGTATTGAACGTAACAGACTGAACCGTCAGGGTTTTCGTACTCAACTTGATATTCTTCAGTAGGTTGTGGGTTGGTATAATTAACACAAGCATGAGCTTGGTTGACCTGATGCGGCTGCGTCTTCAATTCTCCGAGTTGTTTAGCAAGAGATTCCATCTTGTTCGTGAGGGATTTGATGGCCTCTGTTTGATTGTTAAGTGCAGAGAGTGGGGCACATGATGAAGCTGTTTCACCACTGTTCCAGTCATGATGATGCATTGTCATGTTCTCGAGCAATTCCCATGCTTCTTTAGCGGTTTGGTTCATCAGAATCCCTTGAGCTGCTGCATCGATCGTCGTCCTATGATTTACCGTAAGACCATTGTAGAAGGTACAGATTTGGGCTGACCGTTCTAGCTGGTGATTAGGGTATTTTTTCAGCAGGGTTTTGAATCGCTCTCATGCAGTGTAAAGAGATTCTTCATAACTTTGTTTAAAGTTAATGATGTCATTCTTTAGTTTGGTTTGTTTAGAAGGAGGGAAATATTTGGTTAATAATTTAGTAGCCATCTCCGTCCATGACGTGATGGAATCTTTTTCCAGTCCTTCAAACCAGGTTTGAGCATGATGAGTGAGAGAATAGGGAAACAAGTATAGCCGGACTATATCTTGTCCTATCCCTGGCTATTTGTAGGAGTTCGAAAGAGATATGAATTTATCAAGGTGAGAATTAGGATCGTCATTCGGTAATCCATGAAACTGACAGCTATTCTGGATGAGCTGGATGATGTGATGTTTTAACTCGAACGAGTGTCCTTTAATCACTGAAAATCTGATCGGTCCTCCTCGACCTTCAATCGAGGGTTTGGTATTTTCTGCTAAAGTAACGCGTAACGCCATTCGATTTCTGATTCATGCTTCCTTGCATGCTTTAGATATTATTGTGTCTGGATCAGGTACGAATAACAACGGCCCTGGTCTAGATCGGGTTTGGGTCATACACTGGGTATGCCTTTTTGTTTTTAATTTTTAGCAAATAAACTAAATTTCTAAAGTAATCTAATGTAGTGACCCGAACTTTTCCATGTTTATATATATTAAATGAAATTGATTTTTACATGATTAAGTGTTTCTAACATGTTAAGCAATCAAACTTGTTAAGACTTGATTATTTGAAATGAGTTTCATGTAGACAATTGACCAACCAAGTTGACCGGCGATTCACGAACGTTAAAACTTGTAAAAACGACATGACAATATATATATATATATATATATATATATATATATATATATATATATATATATATATGGATATACATAAAGTTAACATGATATTATGATAAGTAAGTATCTCCATAAGTATATTAACAATGAGTTATATACATAAAAATGAGACTACTAAGTTAAGAAACTCGAAACGATATATATAACGATTATCGTTATTACAACGTCTTACTAAATACATATGTATCATATTAAGATATTGTTACAATATATTTAACATGATAAAATGATAATTATATATATCATTAAGTGTGTTAACAATGAACTACATATGTAAAAACATGACTACTAACTTAAGGATTTCGAAACGAGACATATACGTAACGATTATCGTTGTAACGACATTTAAATGTATATATATCATATTAAGATATATTAATATATCATAATATCATGATAATATAATAATTTAACATCTCATTAGATATAATAAACAATGGGTTTACAACATTAAATGAGATCGTTAACTTAAAGGTTTCAAAACAACACTTACATGTAACGACTAACGATGACTTAACGATTAAGTTAAAATGTTTATACATGTAGTGTATTTAGATGTATTAATATACTTTTGGAAGACTTCAAGACATATATCAAAACACTAATACTTAACGAAAATGGGTACAGTTACATACCCATTCTTTTTTCATCAAGAATTCTAGTCGTATTCATACCCGTATTATACACAGCTTCTAGACGTACTTACTGTGGGTATATACCAATAGAAACTAGCATGGGATTCCACTCTTGATTATGTCATGTATGACTAATCAATTTTAACTTCTACCATGAACTAGTCAACTAACTAGAACTCCTTTTAACCCCACTCACCACTCACCACTTACCACTCATCATTCACTCCATTTCACTTCCAATTCTCTTTCTAATTCTCTCTCAACACACACACACACTTATGAATGAATTTTTTCATTAGCTAATCATCATCTTCATCAAAAATTACTTCAAGAATCAAGCTATAATCATCTTAGGAAGAACACTTCAAGAACACTTCGAAAATCCTTTCAAGGTTACTAGTTTACATCCAAGCTTTCTAATCCATTCCAAGTAATCATCTAAGATCAAGAAACCTTTGTTATTTACAGTAGGTTATCTTTCTTATTCAAGGTAATAATCATATTCAAACTTTGATTCAATTTCTATAACTATAAACTATCTTAATTCGAGTAAAAATCTTACTTGAACTTGTTTTTGTGTCATGATCCTACTTCAAGAACTTTCAAGCCATCCAAGATCCTTTGAAGCTAGATCATTTCTTGCTACTTTCAGTAGGTTTACCTACTAAACTTAAGGTAGTAATGATGTTCATAACATCATTCAATTCATACATATAAAACTATCTTATTCAAAGATTTAAACTTGTAATCACTAGAACATAGTTTAGTTAATTCTAAACTTGTTCGCAAATAAAGTTAATCCTTATAACTTAACTTTTAAAATCAACTAAACACATGTTCTATATCTATATGATATGCTAACTTAATGATTTAAAACCTGGAAACACGAAAAAACACCGTAAAACCGGACATACGCCGTCGTAGTAACACCGCGGGCTGTTTTGGGTTTGATAATTAAAAACTATGATAAACTTTGATTTAAAAGTTGTTCTTCTGGGAAAATGATTTTTCTTATGAACATGAAACTATATCTAAAAATCATGGTTAAACTCAAAGTGGAAGCATGTTTTTCAAAATGGTCATCAAGACGTCGTTCTTTCGACTGAAATGACTACCTCTTACAAAAATGACTTGTAACTTATATTTCTGACTATAAACCTATACTTTTTCTATATAGATTCATAAAATAGAGTTCAATATGAAACCATAGCAATTTGATTCACTCAAAACGGATTTAAAACGAAGAAGTTATGGGTAAAAAAAGATTGGATATTTTTTTGATTGTTGTAGCTACGGGAAATATTGTAACAATTCTATACAAATCATAACTTAACAAACTTATATTGTATTATTCATGTATTCTAATATATATTATGTAATCTTGGGATACCATAGACACGTATACAATGTTTTGACATATCATATCGACCCATCTATATAATATATTTTGGAACAACCATAGACACTCTATATGCAGTAATGTTGGATTAGCTATAAAGGGTTGAGGTTGATTCCAAAATAATATATATATTTTGAGTTGTGATCTAGCCTGAGGCTTGTATACACTGGGTCGTGGATTGATCTAAGATAATTTATATTTATTTATTTCTGTACATCTAGCTATGGACAACTAGTTGTAGGTTATTAACAAGGACAGCTGACTTAATAAGCTTAAAACGTTAAAACGTATTCAAAAATGTTGTAAATATATTTTGAACATACTTTGATATATATGTACATATTTGTATAGGTTCGTGAATCGACCAGTGGCCAAGTCTTACTTCCCGACGAAGTAAAAATCTGTGAAAGTGAGTTATGGTCCCACTTTTAAAATCTAATATTTTGGGATGAGAATACATGCAGTTTTATAAATGTTTTACGAAATAGACACAAGTAAATGAAACTACATTATATGGGTGAATGATCGAAGCCGAATATGCCCCTTTTTCTTGGTAGCCTAAGAATTAGTAAACCGATCTACTAATTGACGCGAATCCTAAAGATAGATCTATTGGGCCTAACGAACCCCATCCAAAGTACCGGATGCTTTAGTACTTCGAATTTGTTTTTATCATGTCCGAAGGATTTCCTGGAATGATAGGGGATATTCTTATATGCATCTTGTTAATGTCAGTTACCAGGTGTTCACCATATGAATGATTTTTATCTCTATGTATGGGATGTATATTGAAATATGAAATCTTGAGGTCTATTATTACGATTTGATAAATATATAGGTTAAACCTATAACTCACCAACATTTTTGTTGACGTTTTAAACATGTTTATTCTCAGGTTATTATTAAGAGCTTCCGCTGTTGCATACTAAAATAAGGACAAGATTTGGAGTCCATGCTTGTATGATATTGTGTAAAAACTGCATTCAAGAAACTTATTTTTGATGTAATATATTCTTATTGTAAACCATTATGTAATGGTCGTGTGTAAACAGTATATTTTAGATTATCATTATTTGATAATCTACGTAATGCTTTTTAAACCTTTATCGATAAAATAAAGGTTATGCTTTTTTTAAAAATGAATGCAGTCTTTGAAAAGCGTCTCATATAGAGGTCAAAACCTCGCGATGAAATCAATTAATATGGAACGCTTATAATCAATATGAACGGAACATTTCATCTAAGGTAAGATAAACTAGTCTAAGGTAGTCTAATCTAAAGCAATCTAATTCTAAGGTAATCTAATTTAATTAACTAACTATCCTATGGTTGAATATGTTTTTGGTTCTGGCTACTGATTCCCTGGTATTTCGATAAGAGAGCTCCGCACGAACTATTCAACAAACCAAGTGGCCAGGCCAACTACGGAGAGGCAGGGTCCTTTTGGTCCCAATATAATTGGCGACTGTTCGGAAAATCCAACAACCAAGTCCGTGTATAATTGTCTTTCTTAGACACCACTAAATGCTTGTGAATAAGTTTGATAGAGAGCAGTATTGCCTGATACCAGTTCCCCGGCAGCGGCGCGAAAAACTAGACTCCCCCTTGATATGGCCGAAATGGACGGTTTTGTTTGTACGGTGTCGTTAGGCCGAAGCACGCTAGAATTAACCACCAAGGGGGTGGGTACTGTTTTAAATTTATATTTACCGAGGCCTAAATCGTACTACTCCTTAGTATGAGTAAGGGAAGTATGACCTAGAGTCATATTTTTGAGATATCAGCAGAATCGAACCTATATTTAAACCTAAGATAGGAAGGAGTAGTGGTTACTTAATTTTGGGATTTTCTAATTTATAACATAAATAAAGCAAATGCGATAAAATTCGTAATTCAGATAAGGTTAAAGTGAGTGCATACTATGACTTCATTAAACTGGTCCTAAACGCCCCTGTCATAAGACATGTCACTGGGTACTGCGTTAGGCTTGAAGATTCTGAATAGACAGCAACGTCCCTTACCCCCGACGCCCGTGCAGTCTGACTACAGGCATACACGTTCAGACGGCTCATCCAATTGAGCGACTCGGTTGGGTGACGTATTAACATTCCACAATGGTCTAAACTTTCTTAAGCATAATAGAATACATGGTTTACCAAATTCGAGAGACGTGATGTGTTTCAATGCTTTCCTTAATGATTGGTTTTAAAAGATAGTTAGGCCCTTAAAAAGAGTTCAACCATAAAGAACACCATGACCAAGTCAAACTGACTTCCATGAACACGTTCGGTTATCCTAACGGTCCAATCCTTTATGTGTCTAAACAAACAGTTCCTTAATTAACTAAGAAACCCTCAAGTGGGGTGCAATGCTTGAGACCGCGTTATGGTGCAGTGTACTAATCAACACTAACTGGGTTCCATGGCCTTTCTTAGCAGAGGTACGGCTTACAACAACCGATGTGCTTCAGCGTGCATGTACGAAGTTTGTATGCTTGGTGACTACACTAGCATGGTTTGGGACCGACAATGTACTAAGGGTCTAGTCAGATGTTTCACTACGAAAGAGTCCTCAGTCAGAATCCAAAGCTCGATAGACTTACTACAACCGGTGTGCCCCAGTCGATCTTACGTCGTATCTGATAGACTTCTCTTACCAGGGGGTGACACAGATAGTGTACTCTGAATCGGGGTTCGCGACTTCCCAATAACAGAGCCAATAACTACGTTCTATTAGTTGGAAAATCGATTGAGTTTAAAGCATAATCGAAAAGCATTTCAACAGCATACACAAACCATAATATTATTTCGGCATTATAACTGCTTACATCATAGCATACACTAAAGATACCTACTCCCTAATCATGGCAACAATATCACAGAACATAATGATAGAAGACATTATATAAAGATAAGGGATAGACGTACCAGTAGATTAAATGAGTTTCGAATACAAAAGTGAGACTCCAGACCGCTCCTAATATAATATTCGACATTCTTCTCCGGGTACTAGGTTTCCCGCACGGAATCGAAGGCCTTGAGAGTATGACTAATATTGTACAAAAGAGAGAAAGAAGTGAATTAAAGTGTGTGTTGGAATGAATGACAAAGACCCTTTAAATAAGCACAAAATCTGGCATTTAGCAGGCCGGTTGCCATACTGGTAGGCCGTTTGGCAAGCCATTTGGCTTGCTGATTCCCTGGATCGTAACTTGATTTCTTGTCTTTCACCATTTTCGCTCTAGAATCTTCGTTTTAGCTCCGATTCTCTTGATTCTTTTTGCACCGCCTTCGTAATTACTTGTTCTTCAATTCTAACCGACGAAGTGGGTGTTTTTCCAACAAAGTTCGAATCTTTCTTGTTTTTAGGCCTTAATACCGGGGTGAAAACGTGACTTTTTAACCGATATCATCCTAATTATGATACCATAGACAAACCCTAACATGAAAATACTTTCATAAATCATGTAAGCTAAGCCAGAAATTTCCAGCTCAGACAAGTTAGGTTAAATAACCTAGTTGGAAAAGTCCAAGGTGTTACAATCTTCACCCGTTAAAGAAATTTCGTCCCGAAATTTGGGTACTAGTTGACTCGGGTGTTGAAATGGTGAGAGAGTTTTGGTTTCTTATACATTCTCTTTGAAAAAGGGTGACTCTAAAATCTCAATGAGCTATTAATAACCTTTGAGTTGGAGATTTCTATGGATTCTCTGGTGAATTAGGGTTGTCGTTCAGATGGATCTCTTCTAATGAATGAATAGGTTCGTTGAAGAGATACTCCTTCGAGTTCAGTATTTGAAAGATATTGTGAATGTCGTTAGTTTCAGATGGAAGTTATCAATGACGAGTTATTTGATTTTTCTTATCCTAGTGTTTGTCAATGATGAGAACCTAATCACATTTGAGGGGGAATGATTGATGTGTGCAGCGGGGTGTATGAAATAGTATTAATTTAAATTTAAATACGAAATACGACGAAATATTACACAAATTTTAATTATTTATTTACAAAATGGATATACCTAAATCTTGCTACAACACTATAGGCAGTGTACCTAATCGTAGAGTAGTATAGTTTTTAGTAAGTCCGGTTCGTTCCACAGGGAGCGGGCTTATTGCACACTATATTTTTAAACAACTATATTTGTACAAAATATATATAATTATATATAATAATATATAAAAGGGGGTTTACCGTTTAATGACCTGTTTGTCGATTTATATTTTAAGCGAAGCGTATAGTAAATGACGATATTTAAATAACAATATAAAATAAATAACAATAATTAAAATGACAATAAATAAAAGTACGAGGAAAAATGAAATAAAATATATTATGCTTATTTAAGCTTCCATAACCATGATGTTTGACGTGTTGATTTTAGTTTTATGCCCATGGGTTAATTGTCCTTTGTCCTGGATTATTTAATATGTCCGTCTGGTTTTTGTCCATAACAGTCCATCGGTCATAAATTTAAAGTGCGAGTGTCCTCGTCAAATTATTCTTATACCCGAAGTCAAATATTCCAACTAATTGGGGACTTAAACTGTAACAAGGTTTTAATACTTTGTTTAATAATTACACCAGGATATCGACTCTGTGTAACCCAAGGTTTTAATACTTTGTTATCAATTATGCCAAGTGTCCTTGTACATAATTTCACCCCTGTTTTAATAATTCCATAGACTATTAATCCATTCCCGTGTCTGATTAAATGAACGATTATTCGTACATATAAATATCCCGCACATCGTGTCCGATCGAGTGTATATGGTTATTTATAGGTACGTTCAATTGTAAATCTTTATATTAAAATTAACAAACTATCATTTAGTTAAACAAATATAAAGCCCATTAATAGCCCATAGTCTAATTTTCACAAGTGTCGTTCTTTTGTCCAAACCCCAATTAAGGTACAAAGCCCAATTACCCCGTCTTTAATATTTAGTCCAACATCATGATTACTTTGGCTCAAATAAGCATAATAATAACTTAAGTACGAGACATTAATTTAAAAAGGAGAACATAGCTTACATTAATTATTTATCGCGTAGTGTTACACGGACAGAGCTCCGACTTTAAAACCCGTAAAATAACCTTTACATAACCCGAACTAATCTAATATAAAACTACCCTATACTATATATATTATATATATATTTATTTATTTATTTATTACAGAGTATTATTATTATTATTTTTATATATTTAAACTCAGCAGAATGCATGGCCTTTTATAGGCATTTCTGATTTTTGCAGCTCCGCGAGTCGTGGAGTTTTAAGCCTGCAAACTCCGCGAGTCGTGGAGTTTGAAAATCCAGCTCACATAATTTTGGAACCTTACTTGTCGACATATTTTATATATAAATATAAAATATAAATAATTAATATAATTATTTATATATTATATTATATTCTTGTGCATAGTAGACTTGTAATTTTTGGTCCATTGCGTCGGGCGTTGATAGTTGGCTCGGGTACCGGTTCCGGATTTTCGAACGTCCTTGCGTACAATTTAATATCTTATACTTTGCGTTTTGTAACTTGTACTCTTGTCATTTTTAGACGTTTTTCATCAATAAATTGAACCTTTTGAATTGTATCTTGTACATTTGAGCTTTTTGGACGTTTGTGTCTTCAAATCTTCGTTTTCGCCTTTTGTCTTCGCACTTATTTATTTAAACAATTACAATGAAAATATAATACAATTACATATGAAAACCTATTATTTAGGAGGGATATTGCTATGAAATATATGTTCCTTTTTAGCCTTATCAAATATCCCCACACTTAAACGTTGCTTGTCCTCAAGCAATACATAACTTGAAATAAAATCACACTTCACTCGAATCACTTTTTTATTCTCACACTTTGTACATCAGTGATTTTGATATAGCGGTATAAACAATGATAGTAACGATGGTTAAAGGTGGGTGTGTCATCCACAGTTGCCTCGGGTTTAGGTCAACGACACTTACAATCAAATAGCCGATTTACTTTCGATTTTCAAAGCAAAGTGCACATTTGAAAGGCGGTTTACAGTCCCACATGACTATGAAAATGTAGATCCTTAAGGAAATTGGATCTTTATGAAAACATTTGATCTTTTTGAAAATTTAATCTAGCTTTTACCCTTGATAAGTTTTCCGGAATAACCCTTCACCGGTGTTGCAAAATATTTTTGTGGGTGTTGTGGGTTTCAGATTTGAAAATTTTAGCTCAAAACTTATGGTTTTGTATCACCCACTTGCTATCCTTGTTTTAGGAAAGCAACACATCCAGTTTACTTGCTCCGTATATTACCTTTCGGTAAACTACCGTTCGGTTGTAAAGGAAAGTGATGAACAAGCAACTGTTAAGGCAATGTCCCGTGACTTGCTTTTGATTATGGTCTATAAACGCGTCGGATGCTAGTACTATCCTTTGTAGGAGCAATAGTAAGATCATCCTATAATTTTTTTGGTCTGGCACAAGGTCCTGTCTTCGACCATGCTATGCAACCACCGTTCTTACGGTTGACACCCGATTTGGTTCAGGTGACCTAATGAATTCCAGGTGAATTCCTAGGATTTTACGTTCAATGGTAATTAACGCATTGAAAATAGGTTTTCAGAAGAAAAAAAATCGGTTTGTAATTTTGATCAAAATATTTTCTCGTTCAAGCTCGAGTTTAGATATCATCGAATTCCATGAGTTTGTAATTCTCAATCTTTAAAGTCAATCTCAAGGATTGAGTAATATCAGTCTTAAAAGCTGATTTTTAATCTTTAAGGAGATTATCCTTTCTGGGGGTCTGATTCATTAGTCTTATCAAGCTAATTTGCACGGCGCCCTCCCCATTTTACGAGACAGATAAGTCTGACCACATGGCGACCCTGTTTGATGCTGAGGTCCGTGGATTTCCTGCTGATTTTAGAGATGACTTTTCTAGATTTTTCGTCAACCTACAGCTGGTCTGGACGACAACTTATTGACCTAAATCAAGAAGCGCGTGTCTTTTTCGGAAGAGTTTACTTCCTTTTAATGATGGAATTGATTCATCATGTAGATCCATCTTTTCTTTTCTTTCATCGGGTAAAATAGTTAATTTAGTCCAAAACAAAAGCACCTGCAATAAACTTTACAGAAACATGTGCTAGATAGTTTTTAATTGAATAACTAGGTACATTCTCCCCACACTTAGTTTCTTTCTTTGCCTTTTTATTCTCCTTTATTCCATTTTAAATGAATTCAAACGTTTTAGGGTGTTTCTCAATTTATGTCCTTTCCGAGGTAACGATAATTTCGGTATTAACACCTAATTTTCATCGTTCATAAATATGTATAAACATGATTTTGAATTCATTTAGTTTAAAATTTTTCAAATTTTCACAAAATTTGGCAAATAAAACCAAGTGTAAACCCGAGAGAATTTATAATCCTTCCCCACACTTAAGATCATGCAATGCCCTCATTTGCATGAAATTAGACTCTAATTATAAATTCATGAGGGTGATTAGTGTAGAAAAGTGATTGAAAATACCCAGTTTGTAATTACAAAGCTCGTCGAATGATAGATGGTTCGCCTTATCGTTCATTCCTTCTTGTTTTATCACACATGTTTTTCTTCAAAAACGGTTGCTTTTCTGAACTGTTATCTAAGTTTTGAAAATACGTCTTTTACCCTAACTCATCATGCATTTTTATTAACGAGTTATGCACTAACCCGAACCCCTAATTTAACGTTAAGTGGGGTTAGACTTCCCCACACTTAGCTGAAGACATGTGAAGTCGGTAGAATAAGTTCCACGAATTAAAATAGTAGCCAGTTATTTACATCTCGGGTGGTGTATAATATATCAATGGGTTTAAAGTTTAGACTCACCCGATCGTCACTACTTAATTCTTTTTTAAGTGTAGCTTTTAGTAAATGGATATGTCTCTTTTCTGGTTCTTGGTCAAATGGATTGATATACACCGACATACATATTATAGGGTGGACAATTCCTAACATTTCCTTCCTTTTATTCTCGGGATTAAAGGTTTCACCTCTATTACCCAATTGGGTGAAATTTGAGGTGTCATTATCTATTACATCTCGTAGTTCATCTTCGATAGATGACTCATCTATTGAGAATATTGGGTTGGAAGGTTGTGGAATGGTGAATTTCGGGATCGAAGTAGATTCTTCTTCATTAACGGTACTTATCGGTCCCACCACTTTGGTATTGGGGGTAAAATTTTCAACGTTATCGTTTTCCCAAGAGTACAAATTTGTCTTCCTTATTTCTTCTTCATCCATAGATGGATCGATGATTTCGTCGGTAGAGGCTAATGTGTCGATATGTTGTGAAATTGGTAAGACTGAATAAAAAGTATCATCGGGATAGTTGGTGATTTCGGAGCTCTCGAATTCATCAAAATTCGATGATATGAGATTTTCTTGCACAATACTCCTCAGATCAATAGGTGTGTAGTCTGATAGAGTTTCAGCTTGCCGGTTTACAAACTCTCTCATTTGTTCATTTTGAGCATTGAGTTCTTCGAGTTTGATTTTCATATTGTCTAATAAATTTTCAGACACGTAATTTTCCTCGTCTACTGGTTGTTGAGTTTGGAAATATCCTTGGGAATAATCCCAATTTAAATTGTATTCTTCATAATCATTCCATTCAGGTTCCGTGGGTGCGTAATTTTCCATAGGAACGTAATAGTAACATTCCCATGTTGAGTGATAATCTCCACAGATTTCACAACCAGTTATTGTTTCATCGTTCATGATCCAAGATTGACTGATCGGATTGTCATCAACACTCGATTGAGAGTATTGATTTTGTATTTCATAAAGAGTTTCCAAAATATCTTCGAGACTTTTCATAATGCGCTTATTACCAAATTTTAATTATCCTATTAGTTATAAAAATAGAAAAACTTATATAAGTTGTCCAATTAATAGACTTTTCTGCTTTTGCCCACGTTTCGAATAGCCAATAGATGCAGCAGGGAGCCAGAACCCTTTAAATCGGAAGCTCACAACTCAGCCACTAACAAATTCAACTATTACTACGAAGCAGAAAATTTGGATGTCTATCAATTTAACCGCTTAAAATAATTTTTCGTTTTGAAATTTTAGAGAAGAAATAGAGAAAATTTCTAAGTCCTAAAAACTAGCGTGTCGAGAAATAAGAAAGAAAAAGAGTGCGCGTCGAAAAACGTCGAAAAATAAAAATAAGAAAGATAGCGCGAAAAAATGGCGTCGCAAAATTCTAAAGCATCTAAATCTTAGTCTAAGGAATAAGCACTTAAGGGATTTTACGGCAAAGCATAAAAATCTAGAAATAAAAATAAGCTACGGCAAAATACTAAGCTTAAAACTAGATATGAACGATAAAAATACAAATATTACGATTAACCGATTAAAAAGATACAAAAATAAAAATAAGCTTAAATTTTGATAAAATTATTTATTTTTATAAAAATATTATTTTTATATATTTATTTTATAAAAGTATTAATTTATATATATAAATAAAACTAATTAAAATTTAAAATACAATTTAATTAAAAATTAAAACTAATTATATTAAACTAATAAAGTAATTAGGGTTTAAAAATAATAATAAATAATATTACTCCGTAATTAAAGCGAAAATATCGTTTCTGTCAGCGCTCCAGGGTGGCTCCGTGAGTCGCGTTGCCACCTGCCCTAAAATTCCGCAAGTCGCGGAGTTTGCATTTTCGTATTTTTTTATATAATTTTATATTGTTTTTCTAAAAATATATATAAATATATTTATACAAAAATAAATTAAAAATATAGAGTTTCACCGAGTTCCCCGGCAGCGGCGCCAAAAACTTGATGTGTGCAGCGGGGTGTACGAAATAGTATTAATTTAAATACGAAATACGACGAAATATTACACAAATTTTAATTATTTATTTACAAAATGGATATACCTAAACCTTGCTACAACACTATAGGTAGTGTACCTAATCGTAGAGTAGTATAGTTTTTAGTAACTCCGGTTCGTTCCACAGGGAGCGGGCTTATTGCACACTATATTTTTAAACAACTATATTTGTACAAAATATATATAATTATATATAATAATATATAAAAGGGGGTTTACCGTTTAATGATCGGTTTGTCGATTTATATTTTAAGCGAAGCGTATAGTAAATGACGATATTTAAATAACAGTATAAAATAAATAACAATAATTAAAATGACAATAAATAAAAGTACGAGGAAAAATGAAATAAAATATATTATGCTTATTTAAGCTTCTGTAACCATGATGTTTGACGTGTTGATTTTAGTTTTATGCCCATGGGTTAATTGTCCTTTGTCCTGGATTATTTAATATGTCCATCTGGTTTTTGTCCATAACAGTCCATCGATTATAAATTTAAAGTGCGAGTGTCCTCGTCAAATTATTCTTATACCCGAAGTCAAATATTCCAACTAATTGGGGACTTAAACTGTAACAAGGTTTTAATACTTTGTTTAATAATTACACCAGGATATCGACTGCGTGTAACCCAAGGTTTTAATACTTTGTTATCAATTATGCCAAGTGTCCTTGTACATAATTTCACCCCTGTTTTAATAATTCCATAGACTATTAATCCATTCCCGTGTCCGGTTAAATGAACGATTATTCGTACATATAAATATTCCGCCCATCGTGTCCGATCGAGTGTATATGGTTATTTATAGGTACGTTCAATTGTAAATCTTTATATTAAAATTAACAAACTATCATTTAGTTAAACAAATATAAAGCCCATTAACAGCCCATAGTCTAATTTCCACAAGTGTCGTTCTTTTGTCCAAACCCCAATTAAGGTACAAAGCCCAATTACCCCGTCTTTAATATTTAGTCCAACATCATGATTACTTTGGCTCAAATAAGCATAATAATAACTTAAGTACGAGACATTAATTTAAAAAGGAGAACATAGCTTACATTGATTATTTATCGCGTAGTGTTACACGGACAGAGCTCCGACTTTAAAACCCGTAAAATAACCTTTACATAACCCGAACTAATCTAATATAAAACTACCCTATACTATATATATTATATATATATATATTTATTTATTTATTACAGAGTATTATTATTATTATTTTTATATATTTAAACTCGGCAGAATGCATGGCCTTTTATAGGCATTTCTGATTTTTGCAGCTCCGCGAGTCATGGAGTTTTAAGCCTGCAAACTTCGCGAGTCGTGGAGTTTGAAAATCCAGCTCACATAATTTTGGAACCTTGCTTGTCGACATATTTTATATATAAATATAAAATATAAATAATTAATATAATTATTTATATATTATATTATATTCTTGTGCATAGTAGACTTGTAATTTTTGGTCCATTGCGTCGGGCGTTGATAGTTGGCTCGGGTACCGGTTCCGGATTTTCGAACGTCCTTGCGTACAATTTAATATCTTGTACTTTGCGTTTTGTAACTTGTACTCTTGTCATTTTTAGACGTTTTTCATCAATAAATTGAACCTTTTGAATTGTATCTTGTACATTTGAGCTTTTTGGACGTTTGTGTCTTCAAATCTTCGTTTTCGCCTTTTGTCTTCGCACTTATTTATTTAAACAATTACAATGAAAATATAATACAATTACATATGAAAACCTATTATTTAGGAGGGATATTGCTATGAAATATATGTTCCATTTTAGCCTTATCAATGATGAATCCTAATAAGGTTTTGATACTTAAAATCAGCGTTCTAGAAACTTCCTCAATTTCTATAGATTTCTTAATACTCGATTTTAGATCTTATCACGGATCAGATATACGCGGATCCTATCATGATTTTTGTGTGAATTATCGTAGTATAATCACGTGACTAGGCGTCATTATACCGTAACAATTCATACTTTCGTCTTTTCCTTAACTGATGGTGTAAATTTCCTATAACCTATTACAATATAATTCCTTTAGTCAGACATCATTATATTATAATAATTTACACATTTATTTCACTATCCCTTTTTAGCAGATGATATCGATGTCCTATATTCAATTCACTAATAGCCTGGCTCCAAGAATGTCTTTCTTATCTTACTCGTATTCTAAGATACAGAATCAGTTTAGTTATCAGGCTTTCCACCAGATTAATTCTTTGAGTAAATCACTAGATCTTCGTGGCTGTTCAAGTGATTCGTAATTCGTCACAAGGTTCTCTGATTAGTACCTTCTCAACTCGCTTCTCTTATGAGTTGATTGTTCGTACATATATTATTGCGGGATACCCCTTCCTTCGGTACTATTGAGTCTTTAGATATGCAATTATATTTAGCCCCGTGTCACAATCCTTTTTGGGTTAACGTTAGATCTTCTGCAAGAGAGATTCATACTTCCTTATTGATGCATGATCTCCACATCGCTATAGGGCTAGCTAATGGTAACTTGCTAAAGGTAGATAAGGTCATGTGCGATTGTGCCTTGAACTAATTTGATAGTTTGTTTAAAGTTGACATGATGCAGTTCATTAGGGTGACTAGGATAGATTCCATAGGATAGTTTCTAGTTGAGTGTTTGATAAGAGAGAGGATGTGGCTTCTTTAACCAGTATTTATCGGATTCCTCCTCTTAAGGAACAATACTTGTTAATTTATGATTTGAGATCCTTTCTTCATTAAGTATCTTATGTTTAAGTAGGTGGAATCGTATATTATTGGTGGAATCTGGTTGAGTGCTAGTAATGGTTAGATCGGGTTGCTTGTCCAAAGAGTTGTTCACAACTATGAATAAATCAAACTATTGTTCAATAGTGGGTAATTATCATAGCCTTCACGGTATCACACGATCCTAAACTTGAGTGACACGATATGCGGATATCTCGTGACAACGTCCAAATTGTTCGGATGTCTTCCTTGACGAATGGTGTAATCTATAACCATATGAGTAGTATGGTGATGTTGCAAGCGAATGACGGGATTAACCGATATTGTGTTGGAAGGTTCATTTATATCATAGCGGGAGTTTTTGTCCTCAGATTCCATTAATCAAGGATGTCGATCATCCAATTCCACTTACGTGCATCTGATTGACAATGAATGGTGGAAATTATAGGCTTAAGGTTGACTCAAATGATGGTTCAAAATGGGGATATAAATTTCCATCATTGGAATACGTATAGTTTAAAATACTGAACGTATAAGCATAAGAGGTGTTTAGTGAATACTCGTCCTCGCGGACTGTAACAAGTGTTGAGGAGGTAGGGTAAACAACAAACAATAGTGGAGTATAAATGGTAGATGAGGATAAATATGAATCCTCGGGATCTCTCTCCGAGTCTACTTTAATACACTCCTTCCAAAAAGACAACTGGCTACACTAGAGTCAAGCGAAGTTTCAGATTGTACGATAATGAGGGAGTCGACATACTTGTCATCAAAATCAACAGAAATGATTGGTGCGAAAGAGGTCATCTAAGAGTTATCAGTTTCTTAAGGTCAGTTCAATATCTTAAAATCAGATAATGTGATCAAATAGTTCGAATAAGAACATAAGCTAATCCTTCCGTAGTCTAGACTCATTAATGTATCCTAACAAATCTGCCAGACTCACTAATGGAGATCCTAGATCCCAATGACATGGACTATGATACCACTCTGTTACACCCTCACCTAACCCTTTATGACGTGGCATGACTTCATGGTCCCAGTCCAGTCTTCTATCAGAGTGCACGAAAGCTAACTATAAACCTGAGAATACATGCATAAAAACACGGTCAACATAATGTTGGTGAGTTCATAGGTTTTAGTTGCATAAGTAAAATGATTTGACCACAAGGGTTCACAGATTAAATCAGTTTGTGATCTGTCATGCAAAATAGTTTTGAAAAAAAAAATTCACAGAGCACACATTAGTTGATGAAAAACTAATCACAAGTTTTCATGTTCATAACTAGTTTGACCATAACACGAATCGCAAGCTTTCAAGTTCATAAACAGTTTCATGGTTTACCAGATTTTAAGTTTATAAACAGTTTCATGAACCATAAGACTTCATAGCCTTTAAATAGTTTTTGTGGACCACAAGATTACAAGAGTTCACGTCTAAAGCTAGTTTTCAAACAAGTATAACGATAGTTCGAAAATTGTTAAAAAGTGTATTCTTTATAGTAGAGCTCCCAATATTGAACTTAACAAGTCGATACTGAAGTATCTGTACCCGAAAAACCTAGTCACTCATAGTCCAAAAGTGAACCGTGACGAAGTATGAGCATCCAATTAGTTTAACTACTAAGTTCGAATGTGGTTGTCAAATCCAGATAGATCTATCCCCATTATTCGAGTTTATCAAATCCATGTAATTAAAAATATTGAAATTAGGATTTCAGTGGACTATAAAAGTTACTCCATATAATACAATTTAGTTACTCATGTCCACAACGTAAAACATAGATCAAACATAAATCTCATTCCAAGTTACAAAGCGTTTAAAAGGAACCACACAATTAACTCATATCAAGCTTCAAAATATATATATATATATCGTATTAATATAGCAAACATGTTTTAAAAAAATCTAAATCATGTCTTAAAATAGTAGGCATGTATTATCACCCCAAAATATGAAAATGGTAAAAAATGGGCTATGAAACTCACTATCGATGCAACACGGTGCGAAGCTCGAAAAGTGCGGTTTTAAACGTTTCACGGTGATCCGGGATCGAGACCTAAATATATGAATTAAGGTCAGAGGTCATACTATATTTAACATAGTATTTTGTTAAGTTTATAAACTGATTTTATTAGTTTTTACGTAATTGTTTCGGGTTTTCAATTTCGTAAAAGTCATGTGTTTCTTAGTTTATGCTTTAATGATTTTCTGATTTGAATCACCAACTTCCCACAAGTATAAATCATTGAGTTTTTATTCAAATATGATGATTCCACTTTTCCAAGTTAGCTTTTTGAGTCCTCTAAACAACCATGTAAGTGTGGTTAGTTAACTCAAAGTAAAAGTTAATTAAAATGACCATTGTCTACAAGTGTGCAAAACAGTCCTGTTTTAAACTATAAGCTTCTACACAAGCTTAAAAATAGAAAACTCATTTGTTTTAATTATTACTTTTAAAGAGAACATTTAAAATGTAAATGAACACATGTTCAAAAGGAATCATCTCCAAGTTGTTGTATACATAGTTTTTAAGAGTGATCTTTATGGTCAAAATTTGACTTCAACAAAAACATTTGTCAACTTTTGGTGACCATTTCTCAATATTTACTCAATGGATTTTGGTGATTCAACTTGACATATCTTCCTTATTATGTCTAGTTTTCAAATCATAAGTCTATATATCTAGATCTATATTATATTTTGGTTTACACATGATCTTTTGAATTTTGGTCAGATTGGTTCAAATCTAAATCTTGAGTCACAAAATAAAAATGGAAAATCACTTTTTCTTTGAGAAAATTCATGAAACGTTTACTGTAAATCATGAACATATATATGAACAACATATCAAAATATGAGCTCCTAAAACCAAGTATAAGTAGCTTGTTAGTCGTGATTCTATAACAGTTTTCAGGGACTGATTTGGACAGATTCAAGCTTATGAGATTTCTATGTGTGTTAGCCACTTTTTCTTGATTTTATGTGTTCAAATATTTAAGATAAATTGTTTATGAGTTATATAACATATTTTAGTTCATGTTTACAGCCTCATTTTACTAGAATAAGAATAGCTTCTTTGAATAATCATGGTGTACAAAACACTATATTCTAGCTTGTATATCTTGAGTCTAGAAGATGAAGATATTTAATAAAGAAAAGTATAAAGTTTTTACCTTGATGAATGAAGATGAAGATGCTGAGTGAATATGTATGAAGATGGTGATGAAGGTGCTTGAATATTAGAGAGAAAATGCAAGTAGTAAAAAAAGATGTAGTGATATGTGTGTGTGTGTGTGTGTGTGTATGTGTGTGTGTGTGTGTGTGTTTGTGTGTGTGTGTGTGTGTGTGGCTTCAAAAGGAAAAAATCAAATTAGCTAACTAGTGAAGTTAAGATGGTGTGTAGCATGCATGAGACACAATTACATGTAAGGAAGCAAGAATGCATGTTCTTGCATGCATGGTATTAAACTTGGAGGTTAAGTTTGCATGTAATTAGCCTTAATAATTGTGATTAGTTAGGTGTAATGTTAAGCTTAAACTTAAATTAGTTAGCTTTAGATGTAAGTATGTGTTTAAGTGTTTGTGATCTTGATTTAAGATTGATCATATATTGTTTTAGCTTCTAGATAGATTAAGGAAGGTTACCTAATCATAATACTTGATTAGTTGATGTATTTAACTTCATAAATACATAAGGGTGTGAGTTTCTCAAGTTAAGAGTTTACAAGGATATAATAGGGTTTCCGAAAATTGTGTGAATGGTTGTGATAAGTTAGGATTGTTCAAGTCCTAATTATGAGACCATAGACTAACCCTAACATGAAACTACTTTCATAAATCATGTGAGCTAAGCCAGGAATTACTAGCTCGAACAAGTTAGGTTAATTAACCTAGTTGGAAAAGTCTGACGTGTGACACTCATTCCTAGAAATAATAGAAAATGCAGTTTTAACAGAAGGAACAGGATCAGAAGTAAAAAAATTTGACTTCTAATAGGTACATAAACATCATCAAGACCCATTAAAAACTGCATATGCTTTAGAAATTGATTATGTTCTTGAAATGATTTATTAGCGGATACAATATCATCAATTTTAATCATATCATCAAATTGTCTCCACATAGCATTTAACTTATGATAATAATCAGATAATGGTTGACCAGATTGACTACATGAATTAATTTTTTGATATAGATTAAATGTAATAATGCATCTACTTTGTCATAGGTTTCTTTAAATTCATTCCAAACAGATTAAGCAGTTTTATAGAAAATTTGACCATTATACACATCCTCAGATAGTGACATTAAAATCCAAGAAAGAACCACAGAATTACATCTGTCCCATTGTTCTAATAACACTTCATCATCTTCATACTCATATCTAACACATGTACCATCAATGACACCTAGTTTATTTTTAGTTTGTAAAGCAAGTTTCATAGCACATAATCGCACATTATAGTTTTATGTTCCTTTTAGTTTTTGTGTGATTAAAGATGCACCAGAAGTGTCACTTGGATGAAGATATAAAGGATCATTACATTCAAGTTTACTAATCTTAGTAATACCAGCAGAACTAACAGAACTATCATCAGACATGGTTACAGTAACAAGCAGAAATCAAATAAACAATTCAAAAAATAAACAGTAAACACAATATCAAACAAATTTAGACAAACAGTAAAAACAAAGCATGCAAAACACACAGATCTTTAATCATGCAGTTCTAAAAATATAATAGCTCACAAAACCACAACAAATCTAGGGTTCAGACACCTATAAGGAAGAAGAATACAAACCCCCAATGGACTGGCTACTAGCCAGACAACCAGCAATATGAAAGAAAACAAAAATATACACAATATAGAGAAATTGAAAGACTCAAAGATACGAAAAAGAGTAATAGTTTCAAGAAGACAATTCTTTTTGACTACTCCGATGGCTGCAAGTGAATTTGGAATGAGATAGACAGAGCCAGGGTGATGTTATGCGAGGTGTATATAAAATAGTTTATATTTTACTAGGAAAAACTATTAAATACGATACAATTTTACACAAGATATTTATTTATTTATAGAATGGATATACTTAAACCTTGCTACAACACTTATAGGCAGTGTACCTAATCGTACAGTAGTGTAGTTTTTAGTAAGTCCGGTTCGTTCCACAGGGAAATCTTTAAACAAAGCTCAACGCTATATTAGTTTACTTTTATAAAAATACAAATATATATATAAGTAATATTATTATTATAAAGGGGGGTTTTTACCGTTTAATGACCGGTTTGTCGATTTTAAGACTTTAGTCGCAGTTAAAACCTAATGTAAAATATAAAATAAATACAAGACTTAAATTAAAGCGTAAAGTAAATAACGATAATGAAATTGCGAATAAAAATGCGATAAAATAAAATTGCGATAATTAAAAAGTACGATAATTAAAAGTGCGATAAAATAAAATAAAAAAGTGCGATAATTAGAAGTGCAATTAAATATAAAATAAAGGAAATTAAATATGAAATAAAAGAATTATGCTTATTTAAACTTCCGTAATCATGATGTTTGACGTGTTGATTTTAGTTTTATGCCCATGGGTTAATTGTCCTTTGTCCTGGATTATTTAATATGTCCGTCTGGTTTTTGTCCATAACAGTCCATCAGTCATAAATATAAATTGCAAGTGTCCTTGTCAAATTATTATTATACCCGAAGTTAAATATTCCAACTAATTGGGGATTCGAATTGTAACAAGGTTTTAATACTTTGTTTAATGAATACACCAGGTTATCGACTGCGTGTAAACCAAGGTTTTACCACTTTGTTAACAATTACACCAATTACCCTTGAATGTAATTTCACCCCTGTTTTAATTATTCTAGTGGCTAGTAATCCATTCCCGTGTCCGGTTAAATGAACGATTATTCGTACATATAAATACCCCGCCCATCGTGTCCGATTGAGTGTATATGGTAGTTTATAGGGACGCCCAATTGTAAATCTTTATATTAACATTAACAAACTTTCATTTAGTTAAACAAATATAAAGCCCATTAATAGCCCATAGTCTAATTTCCACAAGTGTCGTTCTTTTGTCCAAACCCCAATTATGGTACAAAGCCCAATTACCCAATTTTAGTAATTAGCCCAACATCATGATTACTTCGTTTTAAATAAGCATAATAATAACTTAGCTACGAGACATTAATATAAAAAGGTTGAACATAACTTACAATGATTAAAAATAGCGTAGCGTTACACGGACAGAATTTCGACTTACACCCTTACAACATTCGCTAACATACCCTTATTATTAGGATTTAAAATTAAAATTAAAATTAAAATATAAATTATATATATATTACGTATATATTGAGAGAGAGATTGAGAAATAGAATATGAAATTTGATCAGAATTCGGTTTGCTTTATAGCCAGACTTGATTTTTGGGGCTCCGCGACTCGCGGCAAAATGCCCTTCAAACTCCGCGAGTCGCGGAGATAGAAATTACAGCTCAGTCCTTGGAGTTTTCTCTGCCGACGGTTTTTATTATATATATATAATATATATATAATTAATATAATTAATTATATATTATATTATATTTATATACATAGTTAACTTGTAATTTTTAGTCCGTTGCGTCGAGCGTTAAGAGTTGACTCTGGTCCCGGTTCCGGATTTTCGAACGTCCTCGCGTACAATTTAATATCTTGTACTTTGCGTTTTGAATTTTGTACTCTTGTGATTTCGAGACGTTTCTTATCAATAATTGGAACCTCTTTGATTGTCTTTTGTTCTTTTGAGCTTTTTGGTCGTTTGCGTCTTCAAATCGTCGAATCTGTCTTTTGTCTTCACCTTTTATTATTTAAACGAATATCACTTGTAAATAGAACAATTGCAACTAAAAGCTTGTCTTTCTTGAGGAATAATGCTATGAAATATATGTTCGTTTTTAGCATTATCAAATATTCCCACACTTGAGCGTTGCTTGTCCTCAAGCAATATCGTCTTGAAATACTAGAATCACTTCTTTATTCTTCACACTTTGTACATCAGTGATTTCTATACGGCGGTATAAACAATGGTAGTAACGATATGGTTTACAGTCCCACATGACTATAAAAATTTAGATCCATTGAGGAAATTGGATCTTTATGAAAACATTTGATCTTTTGAAAATCTAGTTTTTACCCTAGATAAGTTTTCCGGGATAACCCTTTACCGGTGTTTGCAAAATATTTTTGTGGGTTTGGTGGGTTTCAGATTTGAAAATTTTAGCTCAAAACTTGCGGTTTTGTGTCACCCACTTGCTAACCTTGTATTTGGAAAGCAACACGTCCAGTTTACTTGTCCCGTATATTACCTTTCGGCAAACTACCGTCCGGTTGTAAAGGAAAGCGTTGAACAAGCAACTGTTAAGGCAATGTCCCGTGACATGCTTTTGATTATGGTCTATAACGTGTCGGACGCAATTACTATCCTTGGTAGGAGCAATAGTAAAGCTCACCCTTATAATTTTTTTTCGGTCTGGCATAAGGTCATGTCTTTGACCACTATGCAACCACCGTTCTTACGGTTGACACCCGATTTAGTTCAGGTGACCTAATGAATTCCAGGTGAATTCCTAGGATTTTACGTTCAATGGTAATGAACGCATTGAAAATAGGGTTTTCAGAAAACAAATCGGTTTGTAATTTTTTTGATCAAAATATTTTCTCGTTTAAGCTCGAGTTTAGATATCATCGAATTCCATGAGTTTGAATTCTCAATCTTTAAGGTCAATCTCTAGGATTGAGTAATATCAGTCTTAAAAGCTGATTTTTAATCTTTAAGGAGATTATCCTTTCTGGGGATCTGATTCATTAGTCTTATCCAGCTAATTTGCATGGTGCCCCCCCATTGTACGAGATAAATCCTTCTCATGGTTAGGATAAATCTGACCACTTGGCGACCCTGTTTAATGCTGAGGTCCGTGGAATTCCTGCTGATTTTAGTGATGACTTTTCTAGATTTTTCGTCAACCTACAGCTGGTCTGGACGACAACTTCATGACCTAAATCAAGAAGCGCGTGTCTTTTTCGGAAGACTTTACTTCCTTTTAATGATGGAATTGATTCATCGTGTAGATCCATCTCTTCTTTTCTTTCATTGGGTAAAACAGTTTAGTTTAGTCCAAAGCAAAAGTATTTTCAGTTATTTGTTACAAATATATGTGGCATATGTTTAAAATAACTTGGTAAATTTTCCCACACTTGGCTTTTTATTTTTCTTTTTATCGTCCTCTATTCCATTTTAAATGAATTTTAACATTTTAGTTTGTTTCTCAATTTATGTCCTTTCCGAGGTAACAATAATTTCGGTGTTAAAACCTAGTTTTATCGTTCATAAATATGTATAAACATGATTTGAATTCATTTAATTGAAAAATTTTACTAGAATTGGGTAGTCAGTATATAAGACTAGGGCTGTTCTTTTTTATCAGAGAGCACTAGATTCTAATACAACTACTGCTTTACTAGTATTTTTAATGGTAACCAAGTGTAAAAAATTTTTAAAATCCGAAAGAATTTAACCCCTTCCCACACTTAAGATCTTGCAATGCCCTCATTTGCAAGAAATCAGTAACAATTTAAATTATTGAGGGTGATTTGTGTGAAAATGATTAAATTTTTACCAAAGTTTTCAAATATATTGGCGTTTGTTTGCTGAATGATAAATGGTGCACATCATTTGTTCATTCCGTCTTGTTGTTATTTCACATATATTTTGCATCTTGTCGTCAAAATTAGTTGCTTTTGCTGAACTTAATGCCAGTCTTTGAAAATGCGTTGTTTTACCCTGTTGTGTACATAAGATAAACTGCAAACATATATACATATTTTTGAAGTTTGGTTTATTACCCCACATTCAAAAATTATTAAAATCTAAGAATAAAAGTTAGATAATTATAAAAATGATTACAATATTAACAAAAGTATTAAACATATCAATAATTACAAATTACAAAATAAAAAAAAATAAAAATAAGTAAACTAAGGATGATATTGGTACCAATAGGGGTTCCACGCATAACCATAAGTGCTATAGAATGCTTCGGCAGGGTCATACGTAGGATATGGTGGCTGCATCTCTATCGACCAAGGAGGGAAGACGGGTTTCGGTGTAGGAATATAGTTTCTACCAATATGTTGGCAATGCGCTATGATCTGGTTCTGATGAACTTGCCAATCTTCAAATGCTCTCTGTCTAGCATTTTCGTATTCCTGAGAAGCTATAAACCTATGCATTTCTTGCATCTCATTCCCCCCTCCTACATTACCTTGTTCCTGGTTTCTCTCCACCTGTGGATGTCTACCATGGTATCGTACTGCGGCGTTATTCCGCCGCTTCAAAACTTTCGCACCATGGTATACATTTAAACCTATAGTGTCGCGGGGTTCCGGCTCTTCTAGTAATAATCCCCCCCGACTTATATCCACACCGAGATATTCACCAATCAAAGTAATAAAAATACCACCTCCTATTATGCTATGTGGTCGCATCCCCCGAACCATAGCTGATAAATAATAACCCACACAATATGGTATACTTACAGCGCTCTGTGGGTCTCGAATACACATATGGTAAAACAAATCCTGTTCATTTACTTTTTCTTTGTTCTTACCCCTTTGTGTAATCGAATTAGCTAAAAACCTATGTATCACTCTTAATTCGGCTCTATCTATATCCAAATAAGAGTAGTTTCCCCCTTTGAAACGGTGATGGCTTGTCATTTGACTCCACACACCGTGTGTATCAAAATTCTCATCTATCTTTCTACCGTTTAGTATCAATCTCTACAATCGGCAGACGCTAATTCCTCAGGCGTATATATACGTAAAGCCTGAGCCATGTCCAGTAAAGACATGTGGCGCATCGAACCGCCTAACAAAAATCTAATAAAAGAACGATCGGTTAAACTAGCTACCCGATCATTCAACTCTATACTACATAACAACTCTTCACACCATACTTTATATACAGGTCTGCGTATGGTGAATAAACATATCCAGTCATTAAAAGAAGAATTACCATACCTCTGTACAAGTAATTCCCTAATTGGCCCGGCCAATTCTACAGCTTCTAAGGGTCCCCATTCTATGATCCTCGGTACCTCAACAACCTTGGAATGAAGAGTATGCAAACCCCGTTGATATTTTGGATAATCTATCCAAAGTCTGTCAAATCTCAGGTTCGGGTGCAACTCTTCCAAATGCATATCGAAAAAGGTCATGACTGGATGAGGTACATCCTGCTTGTAGTAGTTATCTACCTCCTGTTGTTCCAAGTTCTCAGCAGGAGCATGGCGGACTTGGGATGAAGATTCACCCCTTTCATTCTGCAAAACACATCAAACATAAATTTTGTGCATCCAAATATGCATTAGTGTCAGCAAAATCATCAATCAAAATAATTACAATGACATTTTCAATTTATATCAAACTTAAGCTTATTTTCACATTTTTATCAAATCTACACTTTTTCAAATAAGCATATACGAAAATTTTTGCCAAGTTCATAAGCATTCAACTCAAATAACATGTCAAAATAATCATTACTAGCAAATAAACAAGTCTCAAATGGCATTATCTTTCAAAAATCAAGTTCATGAATTTTAGACTTGAAAAAGTCCACTTTAATTCTCAAAATCATGTTTAGGCTCAAAGTTTGGATCATTTAACTACCTAGACATGTTACACTACTCAATTTAGCAACAATTCATGACAAAAATCGGCCATAACCTGTTTATATCAAAAAGCCCCAAATTGCTCAAGAACACAAACCCTAGATTATTCAAAATTTGAAGTTTAAGGCTTCTAATCATGTTAAACAGCATCAATCTAGGTTATACAAGCATAATACATAAACAATTTAAGTCTAATTACACTAAAAAGCATCAAAATCAAATTGGGAAAAAATAGCTCAAGAACACCTAATTTCGAATTAATGGTGTTTAGGTGTAGAAATTTACTGTTTTTCTTGAGTAATTCTTAGATATCATCCTTCTCAACATGATTTTAGCAAAAACTTTGGTGATTAACGGTTAAAAATTGAGATTTTTGGGGGTGATTTTCGGTGGTTTTCGGCAGTATATCGCAGTATTTTTCGGGTTGTTTTTGTGTTGTTGAGTGTACTGATCGTTTCAGCTGTTTTATTTTTTTTCTGAGTTTTGGTCCCTCCGCGAGTCGCGGAGATTTAGGCTCCAAACTCCGCGAGTCGCGGAGTTTGGTATTTTTTTTTTTTTTTTTTTTTTTATAATCATTAACTTTTGAAAACAATTAAGAAATTAATTTTAAAATTTTGTTTCCCTTGTTATCTAGGACGAGGTCGTTTCGGATCGATGTCCTAGTCCGTCCCTCGACAAAATTTTAAAATTTGTCTTTTTGTAGCGATTGTTTTAAAAGCTAAGATTTTTTGGGTTTTTTCAATGTTTTTGGCATACTTTAATTCAATAAGATTAAAAATAATGATAATAAAAGTTCTCGTCCCTCCCTCGGGTAAAGCAATTTCGGTTCAAAGACCTAGTCTTCAACTTACGACGAATTTTAAAAATCATATTTTTAACTTAATGAGATAAAGTAAATTTTTGTTTTTAAATTCACACAACTTAAATATAAAATTCAAAATTAAAAATTAAAAATTCACACCAAATTTAAAATTTGAAATGCATAAAATTAAAATTTCATATTTTAAAAATTAAAAATTCAAACCAAACTTAATTTAAAAATTCATAAATTCATATCAAACTTATATTATTTTTTTAAATATTTACAATTTTAAATATATTGTTTTTATAAAGTTTACAATATTAATTTAAGGTTTAAATATTAATTTTAAAAACATGGTAAAAATAAAATTAAAAATCTTTTTGTCTTTTTATCCCACTTTAATCAGTCAAATATTATCAAAAATATGCGCCCCTCTTTTCGGTAAAGTAATTTCGGTTCAAAGACCTAATTTAACTCATGACGAATTTTTGAAATATTTTGGGTTGATTGATTAAAGATATTTATACCTTAAGAATAAACGTTAAATTTCGCAGTGATGTAATAAATTTTTGAATGATATCAATAATTTTGGTCGCCAAACCTAATTTTATTTAATACCAATTTAATACTTTTTAGCGAACAAATTAGCGTTTATTATCAAAAGGTTAAAAATAAATAAAAATAAAAACTGTACAGACATACCTGTGAAATAGATTTCTTAGTTATATGATCTATTATATTCATAAGATAGTCGGTTTAATTGGTTTTCCATGGCTGCATAGGCGTAACCTCGAGCATTCATTGTCTTTTCTTCTAAACATATGAACGGTCCGTCTCTGCATAAAGTAACAAATTCGGTATTTGAATAGGTTTGATTATTTGAACATTTACCTCCATGTGACCATTTTCCGCATTTGTGACATCGTTCTAGGTGTCGTGCTCTTCTTTTCGCTGCGGATTTTGATTTTCCTTTACCAAATTGTAACTTATTATCTTCGCATCTGGATCCTTTTCTAACTCCGTCCATTCTTTCTCTGATTACTGATACTAATTCACTCGGTAGTATGTCATTATTTCTTTTAGTGATCAAAGCGTGTAGCATTAGACCATGGTTTAATTCACAGGCAGTCTTCATTTTGTAAAAACCTAAAAAAAAATAAAAATTCAGAATGGGGGGAGAAGACTAGTTCTTTAGGGTCTGCTAGGGAAAGACCATACGTGTTCCATTTTCGAGAACTACACGAAAACAGACAATCTAACTCTAACAGAAATACATATTATCCTTTAAAGACTTGATTCTCCCCACACTTAGTTAGCTGTGGTGTCGAAATTGTGATTAACTTCGTTGTCGACTTCCATCGGACCATGTATGTAATGTTTAATTCTGTGACCATTAACTTTAAATTCAATCCCATTTGAATTTATCAATTCTATCGTTCCGTATGGGAAAACTCTTTTGACTATGAATGGTCCAGACCATCTTGATTTCAATTTTCCAGGAAATAGCTTGAATCGTGAATTGAAAAGAAGAACTCTGTCTCCTTCTTTAAATTCTTTTGAACTTCTGATTCTTTTATCATGCCATTTCTTCGTTCTTTCTTTATAGATTAACGAATTTTCGTATGCTTCATGTCTTAATTCTTCTAATTCGTTTAGTTGACTTAATCGTAGACGTCCGGCTTCATGTAAATCAAGATTACATGTTTTCAAAGCCCAAAATGCTTTGTGTTCAATTTCTACTGGAAGATGACATGCTTTTCCATAAACAAGTCTAAAAGGTGTGGTTCCAATTGGAGTTTTGTAGGCTGTTCTAAAAGCCCAGAGTGCATCCTCCAATTTAATGGACCATTCCTTCGGATTTGATCCTACGGTTTTCTCTAGAATACGTTTTAAAGCTCGGTTGGTATTTTCAACTTGTCCACTTGTTTGTGGATGATATGCGGTGGAGATTTTATGAGTTACTCCATATCTTTTAAGAATTTTCTCAAGTTGATTATTACAGAAATGAGTACCCCGATCACTTATTAAAGCTTTCGGTGTTCCAAACCTTGCAAAAAGACGTTTTAAAAAGTTGACTACAACTCGTGCATCGTTAGTTGGGAGAGCTTGTGCTTCCGCCCATTTAGATACATAATCAATGGCTACGAGTATATATAGATTATTATGAGATTTTGGAAATGGACCCATAAAGTCAATACCCCAAATGTCAAATACTTCACATACTTGGATGACATTTTGTGGCATTTCATCACGTTGACTTATTCTTCCGGCCCTTTGACATGCATCACAGGATTTGCAAAGAAGGTGTGCGTCTTTGTAAATTGTAGGCCAATAGAATCCAGCTTCATAAACTTTTCTTGCTGTTAGTTGAGGCCCATAATGCCCTCCTGTTGGTCCTGTGTGACAATGGTTTAAAATTTTACTAGCTTCATCTCCAAATACACATCGGCGTATTATTCCATCGAGACAACTTTTAAACAGATGTGGATCTTCCCAGAAATAGTGTTTTATATCACTGAAGAATTTCTTTCGTCTTTGGTACGATAATCCTTTTTCAAGGAATCCACAAACTAAGTAGTTTGCATAGTCTGCAAACCATGGGATTTCTTTATAATCTATCTTCAATAGATATTCATCAGGAAAGTTGTCTTGTATGGCCGATTCATTCAGAACTTCTAATTCGGGATTTTCAAGACGAGAAAGATGATCAGCGGCGAGATTTTCTGCTCCTTTTTTATCTCGGATTTCAATATCAAACTCTTGTAAGAGTAAGATCCAACGGATTAATCTTGGTTTAGCATCTTGTTTTGAAAATAGGTATCTAAGAGCAGAATGGTCTGTATATACCACCGTTTTTGCTAGAACGAGATATGATCGAAATTTGTCAAAAGCAAAGACAATAGCAAGGAGTTCTTTTTCAGTAGTTGTATAGTTCGTTTGTGCTCCTTGTAACGTCTTACTAGCATAATATATAGGTTGAAATCGTTTTTCAATCCTTTGTCCTAAAACGGCTCCCATTGCAAAATCACTTGCATCGCACATTAGTTCAAATGGTAGATTCCAATTTGGTGTTATCATGATTGGTGCATTAGTGAGTTTTTCTTTAAGAATATTAAAAGATTTGATACACTCATCTGAAAAGATGAATGGAGCATCCTTTTCTAGGAGTTTATTCATAGGAGTGGCAATTTTAGAAAAATCTTTTATGAAACGTCGGTAAAAACCGGCATGCCCTAGAAAACTCCTAACTCCTCTAACATTTGTGGGATGTGGAAGTTTAGCAATTACATCTACTTTAGCTCTATCCACTTCAATTCCTTCTTTTGAAATTTTATGTCCAAGAACGATGCCTTCTTTAACCATGAAATGGCATTTCTCCCAATTAAGTACTAGATTTGATTTTTCGCATCTAATTAGCATTCGTTCCAGGTTAACTAGACATGATTTAAATGTATCACCGAAGACTGAAAAGTCATCCATGAATACTTCCATGCATTCTTCTATCATGTCGTGAAAAATCGCCATCATACACCTTTGAAAGGTTGCAGGGGCGTTGCAAAGTCCAAATGGCATGCGTTTGTAAGCAAAAGTACCATAAGGGCACGTGAATGTGGTTTTCTCTTGGTCCTCGGGTGCTATTGGAATTTGAAAATATCCGGAAAATCCATCTAGAAAACAATAGTAACTATTTCCGGCTAATCTTTCCAACATTTGATCAATGAAAGGTAAGGGAAAGTGATCTTTTCTGGTGGCGTCATTTAATTTTCTATAATCAATACATACACGCCATCCTGTTACAGTCCTAGTAGGAATAAGCTCATTTTTCTCATTTGTAATGACAGTCATGCCACCCTTCTTAGGCACGCATTGAACTGGGCTTACCCATGAACTATCAGAGATTGGATATATCAAACCTGCATCTAGCAGTTTAATAATCTCTTTCTTAACTACATCTTGCATATTAGGATTTAGTCTTCGTTGGCGTTGCACATACGTTTTATGACCTTCTTCCATAAGGATTTTATGTGTGCAATACGAAGGACTTATTCCTTTAATATCATGAATCTTCCATGCAATGGCTGGTTTATGAGCTTTCAACACAGAAATGAGTTGTGATTTCTCATTTTCAGTAAGAGAAGACGATATTATTACAGGTAATTCAGATTCACCATGTAAATAAGCGTATTCCAAATGGTTTGGAAGTGGCTTTAACTCTAATTTCGGAGGTTCTTCTATCGATGATTTATATCGATATCTGTCTTCTTCTTTTAGCATTTGAATTTCTTCTGTTGTTGGTTCATATCCATTAGCTATAAGTGTAGCTAACATTTCAGCTTCATCAATTGGTTCATTACCTTCTCCTAAAGAACATTCTCCTGTTCCTTGTAATTCTGGAAATTCTTCTAATAATTCCGCATGTGCATCTATAGTTTGAATATAATAACATGTATCATCTGCAGATTGTGGTTGTTGCATTGCTCTATCAACTGAAAAGGTAACACTCTCATCCTCTATACTTAGGGTCAGTTTCTTACCGAACACGTCTATCATTGCTTTAGCCGTGTTTAAGAATGGTCTTCCTAATATGAGAGGAACTTGAGAATCTTCTTCCATGTCCAAAACAACAAAATCTACTGGAAATACTAAAGTACCAACTTTAACTAGCATGTTCTCCATTATCCCTCTAGGATATTTTATTGATCTATCGGCTAGTTGTATGCTTATTCTGGTTGGTTTCAATTCTCCAAGGTCTAGTTTAGCGTATAGTGAATACGGCATTAGATTTATACTAGCACCTAAGTCTGCCAATGCTTCTATTGAACTAAGACTACCCAGAAAACATGGAATTGTGAAACTTCCTGGATCAGATAGTTTTTCTGGTATCTTATTCAACAGCACTGCTGAACAATTAGCATTCATAGTAACAGCCGAGAGTTCTTCCATTTTCTTTCTATTCGTGATTAGATCTTTCAAGAATTTAGCATATCTTGGCATTCCTGAAATCACATCAATGAAAGGAAGATTTACATTTATCTGTTTAAACATATCCAAAAATTTGGATTGCTCGGCTTCAAGTTTTTCTTTCTTCATTTTACTCGGGTAAGGAAGTGGTGGTTGGTATGGTTTAACATAAGGTTTATCCTTAACTGTGTTATCTTCATTAACCTTTTCAACTACCGGTTCTTTTTCCTTATCTTGATCAGGTTGTGGTTCTTGTGTAGTAGGAATAGTTTCATCAGAAGTTACAGGTATTTCAGGTAATTTAAGTGTTGTACCACTTCTTGTGGTAATGGATTTAGCTGTTTCATTCCGGGGGTTAGCATTTGTATCACTAGGTAGACTTCCCGGTTTTCTTTCACCTATTAACCTTGCTAGGTTACTTACTTCTTGTTCCAGATTTTGAATAGAAGCTTGTTGATTTTTAAATGCTTGAGCATTTTGTTCATTGGTTTGTTTTTGAGATGTGAAAAACTGCGTTTGAGTTTCAACTAGCTTTGTCATCATATCTTCTAAATTCGGCTTTTTATCATCGGTTTGTTGTGGTGGTTTGTTTTGAAAATTAGGTCTTTGCTGATTGTAAGTATTATTGGATACTTGTTGATTGCTAGGACCTTGTTGGTTGTTGTATGGAATATTTCGGTTATAATTCTGGTTTTGATTGTAAATCGGTCTTGGCGGTTGATAATTATTCTGATAATTATTTCCAGGCCTTTGGTTTATGTATGAAATATTCTCTCTTTGTTCCATTGTTAATTCAATACTGAGACAATCTTTTGTCAAATGTGGTCCTCCACACTGCTCACAACTAATTCGTATAGCATGAATATCTTTAGTCATCTTTTCCATTCGTCTCTCGAAAGCATCTATCTTTGCGGAAATGGAATCTAAGTCATGGCTAGAATCGGCTCTAGCTGCTTTAGATGATCTAATGATATCTTTTTCTTGGTGCCACTCATGTGAGTGGGAAGCAGTATTATCAATAATTTTGTAAGCATCAGTTTCGGTTTTCTTCATAATAGAACCACCAGCTGCTATATCTATGTCTTTTCTTGTAGTGATGTCGCATCCTCGGTAGAATATTTGTACTATTTGACAGGTGTCTAAACCATGTTGCGGACATCCTCTTAATAACTTTACATATCTTGTCCGCGCCTCATATAGAGTTTCATTTGGCTTCTGTGTGAACGTAACAATTTCTGCTTGAAGTCTTACGGCTTTAGATGCAGGAAAGAATTGTTTAAGAAATTTATCAATTAAAACGTCCCATGTATCAATCGCCCCTTCAGGTAACGATTCCAACCAATCTTTGGCTTCTCCCTTTAAAGTCCAGGGAAATAACATGAGATATATCTGTTCATCCTCCACTTCTCGTATTTTAAATAGTGTGCAGATCCTATTAAAGGTACGTAGATGTTCATTTGGATCTTCCTTCGGCGCACCACTAAATTGGCATTGATTAGTCACCATGTGTAAAATTTGTCCTTTGATTTCATAATCTGGCGCATTAATGTCTGGATGAGTAATTGCGTGACCTTGGCCAGTGCGTTTAGCTCTCATTCGGTCTTCCATACTTAAAGGTTCCAGATTCTCCATAATTGAATTTGTTGAATCGGTATCACTAGATGGTTCTGATTTAATAGTTCGTTCCTCAACAATCTCTGTTTGAATGATTGGTGGTTCCGGAGGAAAGTTTAATGGTTCAGGATCTATGAACCGTTCCTGAATATTCTATGGATTCTCAATTGTGAGGTCGGGTTTAAAAAATGGATTATCGGTAATTTGAACTGAAGTACTTGGTCGACTGGATGACGATTCTAAAGAAAAATCAACGGCGGTTATATTTGTTAAACGAAGTCTTGATCGAGTTACAGGTGGTGAACGTACAAAAGGTGATGAACGTCTTGCTCGGTGCATTCACTGAATATACTATTAGTTTTAAAAAGGAAAGAAAAATTATAATAAGTTATCCAATCAATAGACTTTTCTGATTTTGCCCACGTTTCGAATAGCCAAAAGATGCAGCAGAGGGGCAGGATTCGTTTGGTCTCAATATAATTGAGGACTGTTTGGCTCCAATAACCCGGTCCACGTACAAATCCAACTATTACTACGAACCAGAAAATTTTGATGTCTATCAATTTAACTACTTAAAATAAATTTTCGTAATTTTGAGAAATTTAGATAAGAAGTAGAATAAAAATCTATGTCCTAAAAACTAGAATGGCGAGAAATAAGAGAGAAAAAGAGTTCGTCGAAAAAGGTTGAAAAAGAAAAAAATGGTTGAAAAATAAAAGGTGACGAAAAAATAAAAGAAACTTATAAAAACTTAAAAATACTTAACTAACCTAACCTTATTACTACAACTAACTTAAAATTATAATCGCAAATTGAAATTACTAATTGGAATGATAATTGGTACATAGTAAAAGGTCTAAAAATATTAAAGCTTACAGGAAAAACTAAATCCCAAATGGAAATAACTTAAAAAGAAACTAAAACTTAAAAAGGCGTCGCAAAATTCTAAAGCACCTAAATCTTAGTCTAAAGAAAAAGCACTTAAGGAATTCTACGGCAAAGCCTAAAAATCTAGGAGTAAAAATAACTATAGCAAAAACTAAGTTTAAAATTAAAAATGAGCTAAAAAAAATACAAATATTACGCTACAACGATTAAAAAGGTACAAAATATAAAAATATATAAAAAGTTGTAAAAAGTACAATTTTTATAAAAATATTATTTTTATATTATTTATTTAATAAAACTACTAACTTTTACAATTTTAATAAAACTAATTAAACAAAATATATAAATAAAAAGTAAAAGTAAAATTAAAACTAATAATAATAATAATAATTAGGTTTTAATAATAATAATAATTAAAAATAACCCGTAATCAATGCATGATTAGGGTTTTTGTCCGTGTGTCAGATGGCCTCCGCGAGTCGCGGAAATTAAAGAAGAAAACCCCGCGAGTCGCGGGGTTCAGAAATTCTGTTGACAGGGTTGAGTTTTTACGCGTTTTCTTTATTTTTTTTTTTTTTTATTTATTTCTGTTTTTTGTTTTTTAAATAAATAAAAGATTTTAAAATAAAACTTATATTTTTATAAACTAAAATAGAAATAAAGAAACTTATAAAACTTAAATATTTAACAAAATCTTAAAAATATTTATATTTTTGTTTTTCTTTTTATATTTTTGAATAATTAAAACGTATTTTTACAAAAACGACTTTTAATAAAAGTAACTAAAAATCTTTTTTTTTTTATATATTAGCGTTGCGCTTCCGGCTTTTAAGATAGTTCCCCGGCAGCGGCGCCAAAAATACTTGATGTTATGCGAGGTGTATATAAAATAGTTTATATTTTACTAGGAAAAACTATTAAATACGATACAATTTTACACAAGATATTTATTTATTTATAGAATGGATATACTTAAACCTTGCTACAACACTTATAGGCAGTGTACCTAATCGTACAGTAGTGTAGTTTTTAGTAAGTCCGGTTCGTTCCACAGGGAAATCTTTAAACAAAGCTCAACGCTATATTAGTTTACTTTTATAAAAATACAAATATATATATAAGTAATATTATTATTATAAAGGGGGGTTTTTACCGTTTAATGACCGGTTTGTCGATTTTAAGACTTTAGTCGCAGTTAAAACCTAATGTAAAATATAAAATAAATACAAGACTTAAATTAAAGCGTAAAGTAAATAACGATAATGAAATTGCGAATAAAAATGCGATAAAATAAAATTGCGATAATTAAAAAGTACGATAATTAAAAGTGCGATAAAATAAAATAAAAAAGTGCGATAATTAGAAGTGCAATTAAATATAAAATAAAGGAAATTAAATATGAAATAAAAGAATTATGCTTATTTAAACTTCCGTAATCATGATGTTTGACGTGTTGATTTTAGTTTTATGCCCATGGGTTAATTGTCCTTTGTCCTGGATTATTTAATATGTCCGTCTGGTTTTTGTCCATAACAGTCCATCAGTCATAAATATAAAGTGCGAGTGTCCTCGTCAAATTATCCTTATACCCGAAGTTAAATATTCCAACTAATTGGGGATTCGAATTGTAACAAGGTTTTAATACTTTGTTTAATGAATACACCAGGTTATCGACTGCGTGTAAACCAAGGTTTTACCACTTTGTTAACAATTACACCAATTACCCTTGAATGTAATTTCACCCCTGTTTTAATTATTCTAGTGGCTATTAATCCATTCCCGTGTCCGGTTAAATGAACGATTATTCGTACATATAAATACCCCGCCCATCGTGTCCGATTGAGTGTATATGGTAGTTTATAGGGACGCCCAATTGTAAATCTTTATATTAACATTAACAAACTTTCATTTAGTTAAACAAATATAAAGCCCATTAATAGCCCATAGTCTAATTTCCACAAGTGTCGTTCTTTTGTCCAAACCCCAATTATGGTACAAAGCCCAATTACCCAATTTTAGTAATTAGCCCAACATCATGATTACTTCGTTTTAAATAAGCATAATAATAACTTAGCTACGAGACATTAATATAAAAAGGTTGAACATAACTTACAATGATTAAAAATAGCGTAGCGTTACACGGACAGAATTTCGACTTACACCCTTACAACATTCGCTAACATACCCTTATTATTAGGATTTAAAATTAAAATTAAAATTAAAATATAAATTATATATATATTACGTATATATATTGAGAGAGAGATTGAGAAATAGAATATGAAATTTGATCAGAATTCGGTTTGCTTTATAGCCAGACTTGATTTTTGGGGCTCCGCGACTCGCGGCAAAATGCCCTTCAAACTCCGCGAGTCGCGGAGATAGAAATTACAGCTCAGTCCTTGGAGTTTTCTCTGCCGACGGTTTTTATTATATATATATAATATATATATAATTAATATAATTAATTATATATTATATTATATTTATATACATAGTTAACTTGTAATTTTTAGTCCGTTGCGTCGAGCGTTAAGAGTTGACTCTGGTCCCGGTTCCGGATTTTCGAACGTCCTCGCGTACAATTTAATATCTTGTACTTTGCGTTTTGAATTTTGTACTCTTGTGATTTCGAGACGTTTCTTATCAATAATTGGAACCTCTTTGATTGTCTTTTGTTCTTTTGAGCTTTTTGGTCGTTTGCGTCTTCAAATCGTCGAATCTGTCTTTTGTCTTCACCTTTTATTATTTAAACGAATATCACTTGTAAATAGAACAATTGCAACTAAAAGCTTGTCTTTCTTGAGGAATAATGCTATGAAATATATGTTCGTTTTTAGCATTATCACAGGGTTTCACACCAATCTTGTTGGCAGATCAAGGATATCTCCCAAAGACCTCACGAGTATGACACAAATAAGTTGAAAAATGAAAGTAGACTGAGAGTGAGTGCGTTCTTTTTCTTAAAAGAATAAAAGATAAAGAAACAGAAACAAGATTAGCAACGGAAGAACAAACTAAGGTTTAAAGAAACCCTAATTAACCAGATGTAGGGTTTTCAATAAGAAACCCTAGATCTAACCAAGATGAACTAGTAATTGCACCCACAGATCTTTGTCGAACCCAAACACAGTAATAGTTGTTAACCTTTCGATCGATCTTGAAACAAACAACCGAAGAACAAAAACCCTAATTTTCAGATCTGAAAATTAGAAATAAATCGAACACTGGATTAAACGATATCATGCATTGCCGCTCTAATACCATGAAGAAATACACAAAGAACACAACAGTATAAACCTTCAATTAGATAAGGTTAAATTCTCCAATCACATGAGATCAAACTATGAACCAAAATTATTACAAATAGAAATAGTAAACCAGTATTAAATCACCAGTTTCAGAATCCTCACAAGTTCATCAAAGATTATGGACTTATCACTCAAATAACAAGAACATTTAATTTGAGAGAGAATCGATGATGAATAAAAAAAAAATAGAATGAATAAATTAAAAGAAATAAATTAAATATATATAATTTAGAAAAATTGCATCTAGGTCCTCCAAGTCTACAAGTCTTCAATTCCAGCTTAAGCACATAAGTTTTCTTTTTCAAATTTATGCCCCAAAATCAACTTTAGCATAAAGACTGCAAGACCCCTACACATTACTTAAGCCAGAAATAAATAAAAGACATAAACAAAAAATCATGTTTAGTTTGTAATCATATAAATTCAATAAATACTCACACACTCAGTTTTGATGCATATACACTTTTGATCATAAAACTCACAATTAAATCCTAAAGTTTATTTAGGGAGTTAAACTTTCATTCTTGTAAGTAAGGGTATATAAGTAATTTAGGTGTGTATGGATCAAAATTTGGTGTGTGAGTATCACCTACCTAATTATAAAAGTATGAATAATTTGGATTAATATAATTTAAAAAATAAAAAGCTTATGAATAGTACTATTCTGTTTAGTATATATGATAATGTTTAATTTGTTTTAGGTGACAATTATTTTAGTTTGTTTATATTATCTCGACGATGATCTCAAATTAGGGGTTCTGTTCAAGATTAGGATTACACATTATAGAGGTTTCAACCTCCTGATGAAAATCGTAGACGAAAATTCAAGCTGGTTAGCTTTAAAGGAGAAACGAGAAACAAGATCAAGCGAATTCAGCAACACATACGAGAACAGAGCCCTGGAGCTCGGGTTAGATGAAGGGGAAATTTTAAAGATATCCTCAACAAAAATAAACTGGAAAGGAATATATTAGATGCAATAGGAAGGAAACTTCACTGCCTCACCAAAGAAAAAACGAAGATCGGAAAATAGGAGTGATATGTTACATACGAAGAAATTATAATGAAAAAGGTTATTATGCGCGTTGGTCATGGGTTTTTCTCACTATTAATATGAATTTGTTTATGAACATTGGTCGTTTGATCTTAAAAAGAGAAGCATTCATTTCATACTTATCATAATAAAGTGTGAATGTCATAGTAGCATGTCAACTGATGATGTGCATAGCCCAAAAGAATTTGTCTTGGGCTTGGTACCATGGAAAGCCCATGAGTCCTTCCAAAACCCAAACTCCCCTCTAAAAATAGAAGGGTCCTTCTACACAATAAGGCATCTTATCATCTCTCACTCTCTCTCTCATCTTGTCTTCACCTACACACTTCATAAGGGTTTTTTCATTCTTAGGCTTTTTTCCATTTCGACCGATCTATCCCGACTAACCGGATGAGCATCAACCATTATCCATCCTATCGGTATCATCAACTCGACTCGGGTTATCACGGTACACCGAACCGAAGTATTGATGTCATTGACCATAAAAACCCTTCTTTTATTGATCGAGACTATATCTGCTTTAACCGCGGTTTTATGCCTGATCACCATAGCTAATGTTAGTTGTTAATAAGTTTATATCCTTTAAAAAATACTTAAGTGGGTTGAATTAACACAAATTCACCCAAAGTTAATTTTCTTTCATTTATTACTGGATAAAGTATTAGGATGTCAATCTGACTCGGACATGGACAGGGGCAGATCTATGTGGAGCTGACTGGTAGCATGTGCTACCAGTGAAATAAGTCCACCATCAGGGTCGTCCTAGGTGCCAGACGAAGTGGTGCAACTATGCAACCGTCGATGACATCAAAAGTCTCGAAGCATCAGAATTCCAGTTCATGTTATTTCATACTAGACATAATTTCGGTCATGTTATTTCATACTAGACAACTTTCAAATGAGTTACAAAGATGAAACACTTAACACTCAATATGATAAATATATTATGTTTCATATAAAGATTAAACTGATGTACAAGAAAATTCAAGTTTCAGTTCAATGGCGTTTTCATGGTGACTTTATGGTGAAGAAGACACTAAAAAAGGAAGGGTCAGGAGGTAGCCACGTGACAACTTATAAAAATTTAATTACTTTTTTTTACTATTAATAGCATAGCTTATATTTAGATTAGGGAATCAATTATATATGGAAAGATATTGTTATTAGAATAGGATTGTGCTTCCTATTGGGATTCCCTTGCTTGATGGAAAAGCTAGAACTCTTGTATAAATGCACATTGATATTTAATGAGAAGGCAAGGTTAATTTCTTACATGGTGTCAGCAGCTCACGGATAACCCATACAATTTTTACAAATACTTTTTTCATTCTTCTTCTTGTAAACTGCTATTCTTCTTCTTGCTTGTCGATTACTATTCTTCTTCTTACAGTCTTTATTCAAACTACTGCTATTCTTCTTCTTCAAAAGCTCGACGCACGCATAAATCACTGATTACCTGCTCTTATTTTTCTTCTGTTTATATGCAAGAAATCATTTCAGAAACCTCTAAGAATCATCCTTCAATCACCGTAAACAATATTAAAAACTTTATTTCAATCACTTTAGAGATGGAAAGGAGTCCATACGCAAATTAGGCAGAATTGTTCATCATCCATTGCACCGCGTATGATGTGATCAATCACATCCTCCCCCTACATCAACAGAATCCTCTTCAACTATCACTGGCGATACACAAAGTCAATCACCAACGGTTAGTGCTTCATGGCAAAGATTGGACGCAATTGTTAAACAATGGATCTATGGTACTATATTGAATGATCTTCTCAATACGATACTTAAACCAGGTTCTACGGTTAAAGAGGCTTGAGATCAATTAAAAGGCATATTCCATGATAACAAGACATCTAGAGCTGCCCAACTTGAACAACGATTCACCAACACACGGATTGAGAAATTTCCCAATGTTTCTGTCTATTTTCAAGAATTTTAAACCCTTGCTGATCAACTTGCGAACGTCGGATCAATAATCGCAGAATCACGTCTGGTACTTCAACTTGTAACTGGGTTGAATGACACCTACGATAGTGTTGCCTCTATAATATCGTATCGAGAAAAATTACCATCGTTTTATAAAGCTTGTTCGATATTGATCTTGGAAGAAACTCGTAAACAAAAGCAACATGTCGCTTCTACTAGAGCACTCACTGCCGCAACCACGCTATCCGGTACTCTAGTTACAACAATTACCCTAACTTCTACAATGGGCCACAGGCTTTCTCTTTTGGGCCTAATACTCACTCATGGCAAAGTCGCCCACTAGGCCCAAACTAGAATAATGATTATTTTAATTGGACCCCAAGCCCTCACCAAATGCTTGGGCTACTGCACCTTGTCCTTATCCTAGTGCTCCTTGGCCTAATAATGCATCTAGTACACATCAAGAAATGCTTGGGCCATGGTCTTCTAACTCTATGAATTATCCACAATCCTTAGCATCCACTACTCCAACTGATATTGAGCAAGCAATGTACACTATGAATCTCAGCCCGCCAGATGATAATTGGTACATGGACACATGTGCAACCTCCCACATGGCGAGTGCACAAGGTAAACTCTCATCTTATTTTCTACATGATTTTATAAAAACATTATTGTTGGTAATGGTGCAGGTGAAACAATTCATGGATCAGGTCAAACAATTATTCCCTCTCTTCATCGTCCCTTTTATTTATCTAATGTTCTTTATTCTCCCATTCTAATTAAGATTCTAATATATGTTCGTCATCTTGTCACTGAAAATAACTTATCTATTGACTTTGATCCGTTTGGTTTTGCCGTGAAGGATTTTTTGACGAGAATACCACTACTAAGATGTAATTTCATATGCGATCTCTATCCATTTCATCCATCATTAAAAACATTCTTCAAGACTCCGCCTACTTTTACTGCTTTTTTTATTCGTCATATGTATGGCATCATCGTCAAGGACATCCTGGAGATGATGTTTTAAATTTTTCTTCGTAATAAACAGGTAATTTCTTGTAATTCTAAGTCAATTAATAAAATTTGTGAATCTTGCGTATTTGATAAACATATTCGATTACCTTTTGACAATCCTTTATCTAAAACTTATGCTCCCTTTGAAATTGTTCATAGTGATCTTTGGACATCTCCAATTCTTAGTAACGATGGCCACAAATATTATATTTTGTTCTTAGACGATTTCACAAACTTCTTATTGACTTTCCCTCTAACTCATAAATCAAAAGTCTTCTCCATTTTTCAAGCCTTCCATAAGTATATTCAAACGCAATTTGGTCTTAACATTAAAACTCTACAGTACGACAATTGTGACATCCTCCAGATAGGGTCTGGAAGAAAACGTCACTAATATCAAATAAATCAACATATTATATTACGAGAACGACACTATATGATAAAAACAAACTTTTATTGAGTACGCAACGGAATGAAATAGAATGTCGTTACAAGAATTGACATTACAAGAATGTAAATAAATGCATAAATAATAAATGTGACTCTTTCTTCAAGTCCTAGAGTCCAAGTAGCATCACATAAGTAGAAGATAAGTAAGCTTGATCAATCAGCACCTGAGGCAAACATGCTAAAGTGTCAACCAAAAAGGTTGAGTGAAATCATAGGTTTAACAAAAGTAGTTATCGTTGTTTTTAGACCACAAGATTTGTTTTCATAAGTAGATCACACAGATCTTTAGTTGTCAAAGAAGATCACAAAGATCTTAAAAGTTGATCTCGCAAGGATCAAAAAGTTATGCCAGTTCGTGATATTTAGACTAAACGTTTAAAGTTTGCCCCATGACAAGTTGTTCTGTCCTTGTCGGTTTAATTTCATTATTAAGTAATACAAAGACTTAGTCAAATGTATCGGGGACGTTACTCCCGATAGGCCTAACCCCAATAATTAAGAATGCATTTAACGAGCAATTAAAAATATCACTGTAGGGACTTAGCAGGACATAGCCAGGTATAGCATAGTTTAACAGTTGGTACTTGTGTCTAAATTGTAAATAGTAAAAGTAGCATGTGTCTCACTCCAATAAATTAAATAAGTTGTGCACAATATAAAGTGTGGCTATGAAGTTCACCTTAGTAAGCAGATGAGAGAGTTATTCCTTGGAAGAGAAAGATAAATGAGTTGGATGATCGTGAGCAGAATGTCAACCTAATGACATTAAGAATAGTTTAGATGTTTTGACCGAGTTTAAGTTAAGTATGTATGTACTTAAGTATAGTTCGTTTTGCTAAGTTTCTATTCTTAGTAAGTTTCCACTTTTAGTAAATTTCCATTTTTAGAAAGTTTCCACATTTAGAAAGTTTCCATTTATAGTAAGTTAGTGTTGAACACTAGTGAGTTGTCCTTAATAAGTCTACCACTTATTAAGTGTGAAAGTAACTAAGTGTGTGATTACTATAGTCGGGTTGATATTGTGCACCATACCCAAACATCTATGCCACCGCCGAGTCACTAGAATGATCAATTGTTACCGGTTGGCCCAAGATTTCTTGACCAAAATCTAAGTTTGGCATTCGAGATCCACAAGCGTCCCATAGTGGTACCAAGGATCACCCTAGGCCTTAAGCAGCATCAATGTTCGAGTAATTTCACGTTATCGTGAATGACTATTGAAATCGTGTGTCAAAATTTTATAATATAAGTATTATAATATAATTAGTATATTATAATTGTTAGTAGTAGTATAAGTGTATAAGTGTTAGATAGTAGTATAAGTATAAGTAGTAGTAATTAATTAAGTAGGTTTATATTACGGTTTTAATTAATTAATGTAGTAGTAATAATTAATTAATGATTAGGGTTTAGTAGTATTAGGGTTTGAAATATTTAATATATATATATATATATATATATATATATATATATATATATATATATATATATATCATGTATGTGTATATATATATATAGTTTTTATTTTATATATATATATATATATATATATATATATATATATATATATATATATATATATATATATATATATATCTGCATGTATGTATGTATATATAGAAAATATATATATTTTTTTATGTATATATATATAAACCGTATATATATATATATATATATATATATATATATATATATATATATATATATTAGGTATATACTTATTTGTTTCCTTTTTAAATACTAACAAATCTTTAACAAATCTCTAGGATTTTAAAGATCTAACCAAAATTTTTTTTTTTTAAATTTCGGTTATATGTATACATATATATATATATATATATATATATATATATATATATATATATATATATATATATATATATATATATATATTATTAAGTATATGTATGTATATTAGCATGTGTTTATATTTATAACATTTAACAAGATCATAACATAATAAGGTTTCACTTAATTAGGGTTTAAAGATTCAATAAAGATTTCCCCTTTTTTTTAATCGTGTATGTATATGCATATATATATATTTTTGTTATTTACATGAACAATATGAATATGATTATGAATAAGATCAAGAACATGATTATGATTATGAACATAAACATGAGTCAAAAAATAGAATTTAAAAGTTTTAGATCTAGGGTTTTTACCTTGATGAATGATGATGAAGATTAACAAGAAAGATGAAGATGACTTGAAGATGAAGATCAAAGCACTTGAATAACGAAGAACACACTTGAAGATCTTGATGAACACAAAGAACAAGCTTGAAGATCACTTGAAGATGGTGGTGGTGATGTGGTGTTCTTGGCCGTGAGCCAAAGAGAGGGAGAGGGAGAGATTGATTTTTGAGAGAGGATAATAGAATGATTTGGTACAAGAATTGCATTAGCCTAGGTTCCTATTTATAGGTGAGGTTAGAAAATTCTAGAATTAGGGTTTAGGTTAAGAGTACTTAGGGAACAAGTTAGGGTTTGCATGGGAGGTGATGGTGGCCGATTTTTAGGAGGGCAAAAGGGTCTTTTCCCTTGCCTAAATCACGGCTAGGGTTTATGGTGAGGAGGTGGAACTTTTTCACTTTAGTCCTTGTACTTTTGGTTGTTTAAAATGGTTCCTTTTAAGTTCAAGTTTAAATATTTAAAGGCTACAAGTTCTAGAGTTTTACATTTTGTTTACGAAAGTTTATTAGCTCATTATCTTTTTCTTTTATTAACTTGTCGTTTATTACACAAAGTTAATTAATATGTTTTATAATTCTTAACAATTGTTGATTAAAGTTTAATCGTTAAGTTTTAATTATATGATTTGGGCATTTAATATTGGAAAAATATAGAATGGAAAAATGAGGGTCGTTATAACAATGGAACAAAATATAATAACATCAACTTCCATCAATTTTTTCGCCAAAATAGTTTAACCTTTTTGTTTCTCATGTCCTTACACTTCTTCTCAAAATGGAAAATCTGAACAAAAAAGATGCTCTCTCAACAATATTATTCGCACTCTATTAATTCATTCTTCGGTCCTGCCATAATTTTGGCATCATGCTCTTGATATGGCGACGTATCTCACTAATATTCTTCCGCATAAACATCTTGAACACAAAACGCCAACTCAAATTCTTTACAATCATCTTCCATCCTATGATCATCTTCACACATTTGGTTGTATTTGTTATCCTCTCACTCCTTCGCCAACTATTCATAAATGACAACCTCGCTCTCAATCGTGCGTTTTTCTTGGGTACTCTAAACATCATCGTGGCTACAAGTGTATTGATCCCTCTATGAATAAAATTATCATCTCTCGACACGTTCTTTTCAATGTAAATATGTATCCTTTCGCACCTCTTCCCCGCATTAAACCTCCGAGTATCAGTTTCTCGACAATAGTGTCCATCTATCGATTCTTTATCGTCATCTTACTTTTCCTTCACCTACTTCGCAAAATACTCCAACTCCTCTAGTTTCACCTTCGGTTCCACCTTCTCCTCCATCAGTTAACTCAACTCAACCTTCTCCTGCTTCTGTCCCTCCTCCTTCCAATCAAAGTTCTCCTACTTCGACTCATGATCTTGTTCCTAGTAATCCTATGACTACTAGACTCAAGTCTAGTATTACCAAACCAAAGCAAATCTTTCATCTATCTTCTCAAACTCTCTCCCCCTTAACTACTAATCTTAAAGTTGATTTATCTGATCCAAATTGGCGACATGCCATGGCCAACGAATATAAAGCTTTGTTCAAAAATAAACCTGGGTTCTTGTTCCTCATAAAACTAACATGTAGTTGATTCGATCTATGTGGATTTTTCGTCATAATATGAAGTCGGATGGTTCTTTTGAATGGTATAAAGTTCGTTTAGTCGGTGATGGCAGGTCTCAACAACCAGGTATTGACTGCTTCGATACTTTTAGTCTGGTGGTTAATCCAGCAACTATACGCACAATATTAAGCATTGCAACATCAAAATCTTGGGATATTCATCAACTTGATATTAAAAATGCGTTTTTTACATGGGACTTTCTCTGAAACGGTTTACATGTATTAACCAATTGGGTTTCGTGATCCTCAAAAACCTAATCATGGGTTTCGTGCTCATGAAATATATGTATGGACTGAAACAAGCTCTTCGTGCGTGGTATCAACGTTTTGCAGATTACGTATCTACTATTGGGTTTCATCATAGTAAGTGTGATAACTAACTATTTATTTATCACGATGGTCCTAATGTTGTGTATGTGGATGACATTGTGTTAACAACCTCCTCGTCTGCTCTTCGATTACATTTAATGTCGCTATTTTCGTGCGAGTTTGCTATGAAAGATCTTGGGCCTCAATATTCGTTTCTTGGTAATTCTGTGAAATGTAACACACATGGTCACTTTCTTAGTCAAACTGCTTATGCTCAAACTATTATTGATTGTGCCGGAATGTCTTCTTGCAATTTCGTTTCTACACCGGTTGATACTAGTGGTAATTTAAGTGCTGGTACAGGGAAACCATACTCTAATCCGACAGAGTTTTGTAGTCTTGTTGGAGCTTTACAATACCTCACCTTTACTCGGCTTGATATCGCTTATGTTGTACAACAAATATGCCTTCACATGCATGCACCCTTGAATACACATATGAACGCTCTCAAGCGTATTATTCGTTACATTCAAGGAACGTTCTAAAGCTACGTTAGTATTTTGTCACAAGATGTAACGTTAGTATTTTGTCACAAATGTGTCAACCGGTTACCAAAGCTACGTTAATATTTTGTGACAATGTCAGTGTTGTGTATTTATTCGATAATCCTATTTAACATCAACGTACTAAACACATCGAGTTGAATACTCATTTTGTTCGAGAAAAGGTTGCTCGTGGTCAAGTTCGCGTTTTGCACGTGCCTACTCGTTTTCAAATTGCCGATATATTTACCAAAGGCCTTCCCCATTTATTGTGTGACGACTTTCGTTGCAGTCTTTGTGTTCGTTCACCACTCGCTTTGACTATGGGGGAGTATTAGCATAGCTTATATTTAGACTAGGGAATCAATTGTATATGTAAAAATATTGTTATTGGAATAGGATTGTGTTTTCTATTAGAATTTCCTTGCTTAATGGACAAGCTAGAACTCTTGTATAAATACACATTAATAATTAATGAGAATGCAAGGTTAATTGCATACAACTATGACCACAAAAATTATTTAATGTTTCATATTAACCACTTGACTTTCATATATTATTATTGATAGTATACATTTTTCCTCCCATGTGTAATTAGAATGTAAGTAAGACAACTTAAAGTATTGAACTTTTTGACATTTTGTATCGTGAATTTTAAATATTATTTAATTTATATTACATATATTATTATAGAATTGTATATTACTATGTATATATTATTGTTAATAATTATTAGTGCAAAAATTGATGAAAAATAATGTTGGTGAATAACTAGCAATGTATTTTTCAACTGAATATTAATTGATTATAATAGAACTATATCATTATATATATTTATATTTATATTCTAATTTAAAATAACATGTACTCATACTTTACCGAAAATAAATTTTATTAATTCAATAAAATATTATATATATATATATATATATATATATATATATATATATATATATATATATATAAAATAATGAAAGATATGAGGTTAACGAAGATAAAATAGGCATTAAAATTATAATGATAATTTGTTAGTCACCACATTTTTATTTATCTTTAAAAAAAATTTCTAACGACAGTTCTAAGAACTAATGTTAATGTGCAATAAAACACTTGTAGATAACGATTAGATATTTAATTTAAAATATAGGGTATAAAATTGTACTACATTTTATTCTTATTATTTTCTTATTATTATTATCTTCTTTTTCTTCTTCTTCTACTTATTATTATTATTATTATTATTATTATTATGAATTAATTAATTAATATGTGATACCAGTGACTATAACTTCTACATCCGCCACTGGACATAGAGGCATGTAGTTTTGACCTTTTTATAAAGTAACATGTTTGTGTTTCGTCTATCCAAATCCATTTTGAAATGTTACCTAAATCGCTCATCTCGCCACCTTAATTGTAAATTATAGTACTTGAATACTACGTTTGTGATGTTTACTTGTTTATAAATCAATCTCAAGTGTTCACACACTACAACTGGAAATTAATAAGTTTCAAAATTTATATTATCATATTGTATAAGTGATTGATTTTATCATTGACTATTGACTATTAACAGTTTAACACCTATTCTATTAGAAAATGTTGATGTAGACAAGTTACAATTTAGTCACGCATATTAGACAAAATTGCTGAAACGGTCCCTGTGGTTTGTATCAAAAAGCACGTTTAGTCCCTGTGGTTTTTTTCTGATGGACTTGATCCTTGTCGTATGTAACTTGAGCTGATTTAGTCCCTATTTCTGACGTCCGTTTAATTAAACCGTTTAGTGGACGCATGTGACAAAAACGTGATGGGTAATCTCGGAATTTTGCAATTTCTTGATTGAATCAAACCTCAGGGACTATTAATACATTCACCTAACTATCGTACCTAGTAAACCATTGAAATTGAAACAGATGCTAAACCCTTGAACTGAAATTGTAACCTAAATCGACAATGGCTGAAGATCTTTACAGAATTAGACCAGAAGGTGTTGATTACGATCTTGTAGACGTATACGGTATGCATTTGTTTAATTTTGTTAACCCTAGTTATCCATATAATTAGACTATCTTTTTAATAAAAATTATTTTATTTGTTTCAGCTCATTATCCACAGTATTTTTCGATTAAGCTTCACCATGGTGGTTATTTTACAAGCAAACCGGGAAGGGAATACGTCAATGGTAAGGTCACATACATTGATCTTATTGACATTGATACATGGTCTGTGATAATGTTGAATGATATCATTGAGGAACTTGGGTACGATGGTAGGAGTTTGATATTATTCCACTTTTTAAAACCAAATACTGATTTGGATTATGGATTACAAGATTTTGGTAGTGATCAGGATGTGTTAAACTTGAGTAAGTATGTAGATGATCACAAAGAAATATGGATGTATAGTGAACATGATTGGAGTAATGTATATGCCTCAATGAGTCCATCGAATCGAAAGAAACTTATCATTGAGGATATTGAAGAAGATGAACCAGTTGTCAATAAATCTAGGGTTAAAAAACATAGTGTTAAAAATGCTAGTCTTTGTAGAAATCTTGCATTAGAATATGATGAATCTTCTCAGAGGCAAGGAGATAATGTTAACACCCAAGATAGTGTAGTGTTGGATGAGCATGTTAATGATGAAATTCTAGCAGATGTTGAGCCACCTATTATTGAACATATTAGTGATGAAATTCTACCAGATGTTGAGGTAGCTGTTAGTGAGCATGTTAATGATGAAATTCTAGCAGATGTTGAGCCACCTATTATTGAACATATTAGTGATGAAATTCTACCAGATGTTGAGGTAGCTGTTAGTGAGCATGTTAATGATGAAATTCTAGCAGATGTTGGGCCACCTATTATTGAACATATTAGTGATGAAATTCTACCAGATGTTGAGGTAGCTGTTAGTGAGCATGTTAACGATGATATTCAAGCAGATGATGATGCAGTTGTTGTGGATAATTTAGATGAAAATGATGATGAGTTAGTAGAAGATGAAATCCATCAAGTTGTTGAAGACCATGTGGATATGAGAGACTTTAAGTGTACGTTGTCCAAGGTCCCTGTAAGTATTGAAAATAACTCTGAAAACAATGATGAAATTGAAGATGATTTAGAAGTACTGGATTTTGATGACTTTTCAAGTGGTGATGATGTTGATCTTGGGGATGATGCAGTAAGGAGTAGAAAGATAAAGGAAATCAAAAAGCAACAAAGACAGGGTACAGATTTAACAAAGACTTATTTCTGCTTGGGTCAAAAATTTTCAAGTGCTGAAGAGGTAAAAGAATCAATTAGGGTACATGCTGTTGAAACTAGGAGGCACCTTTTTATAAAAAAAAATGACAAAATCAGGGTTAGAGCTATTTGTAAAGGTATAGTGGATAAGACTAGTCAATCTTTGAAAAATGTACCAGAAGTGGGTACCTCATGTGGGGTGAGCAACAAGACAAAAAGCAATAAGGATGCTTTAAAGTCACATGAACAACCAAACAATAAAGAGGAAAAGCCAAAAAAAATGTGAATGGGTCCTTCAAGTTTCAAAACTTCCACTTTTACATACCTGGCAAGTTAAAACCTACAAAGATAAACATACTTGTTTGCATTCTAGGGTTAATAAGCATTGTACCTACAACTTCCTTTCAAAGGACTTGCTTGGCCAGTTAGCAACAAACCCTAACATTCCAACTAAAGCTGTTAAGGCTCAAATGGAAGCAAAGCATGAAGTTCAAGTTTCTAAATACAAGGCTTACAGGGCATTGTGCAAGGCAAAACAGTTAATGAAAGGTGATTACATTGACCAATATGCAGATCTGAGGGATTACCTAGAAGAGTTAGTGAGGTGTAACCCAGGAACAACTGTTAGGGTTCAAACTGAAAATGCAAACCCTAAAGATAACACACATGTGTTTAAAAGGGTGTACATCTGTTTAGGTGCTTTGAAACAAGGTTTTAGAACTATTGGAAGGGATTTAATTGGTGTTGATGGTGCTTTTATGAAGGAGCCTGCTAGTGGACAAATGTTGACTGCAGTTGGTGTTGATTGCAATAATGGAATTTACCCAGTTGCATATGCAATAGTTGAGCAGGAATGCTTTTCATCCTGGAAATGGTTTTTGGAATTGTTAAGTTCAGATTTAGAGCTTACTCCAATGTCAAACTTCACATTCATAAGTGACAGGCAGAAGGTACTAATTATATTTGTATTATAATTCACATTCATATTGCATCATAAAGCTTTTATTAAAGTCCCTATTATTATGTGTACAGGGTCTACTTCCAGCTATTGAACAATTATTTCCTTGTGCTGAGCACCGTTTCTGTCTTAGGCATATTCATGAGAATATGAAGTCAAAAGGTTGGAGAGGACATGCTTACAAGAATCATTTGTGGAACTGTGCAAGAGCAACTACTATCCCTCAGTTTGAAGCTGCAATGTTGGAGATGAAAAAGTTAGATGCAAAATGTCACAAATATCTATCTGACATTCCACCAAAACATTGGGCCAGAAGCCATTTTACACACAGAGCAGTGTCTGATGTTTTACTAAATAACATGTGTGAAGTGCTCAATAGGTGGTTATGTGATGCTAGGGATAAACCAATAGTGACAGCATTGGAGTATGTTAGAGAGTACATGATGAAAAGGATAGCTAATGTGTTGACCAAAGCTTCCAAATGTGATGGACCTCTCACTCCAACTGCAACCAAAATATTTGCTGTGGTACAGAAAGAAGCTAATAGTTGTGGTGTTATGTGGAATGGTACTGGTCAATATCAGGTTAATGGACCTCATGGATTCCAAGTTGTGGTTGATATGGAAAACAGAACCTGTTCTTGTAGAATATGGGAGATAACAGGAATTCCATGTAAGCATGTTGTAGCAGTACTTTATGACATGTCTGAGAATTCAATTGATATTGATCATGTTGAGAATTGGGTGCACCGTGTTTATAAATTAGAGACTTGGAAAGAAGCATATGCTTTTAGCATTAAACCTGTTCCTGGGAGAGAACTTTGGACAAAGTCTTCAGTAACTACAAAGTTGTTACCACCCAAAAAAATCAAGTCTGCTGGTAGGCCAAAGAAGTCTAGAAGGAAATCAATGGATGAGAAGGAAGAGGTTAGTGTCAGTGGGAAATTGACAAGAAAGGGAAAGACTGTGAAGTGTGGTCATTGTGGGCAATTTGGGCATAACCAGAGGGGATGTGGAAATGAAGGCATTGGAGAGAAAAGGAAGGATCCAAGTGAAGCTACAACAAGTGCAAGGGCAACTAACAAGAAAGGGAAACAGGCTGCTGTTTAGGTACTTAGTTTGATGCTATTTAGTTATTGTCTTTTGAATATGTAATGTTAATGGTAATTGTCTTGTGAACATGTTGTTAGATGTTAATGTCACTTGAACTTGTTATTGTAATAGTTTGATGTTAGGGTATCTAACATATTTCTTTTGAACTTGTATTTTAATGGTAATGGTTTGTTCTGAATATGTACATGTAATGGTTGCTTACAGTGACCTGTGATCCATGTCTTTTGAACATATGTCTTTTGAACATATGTCTTTTGAACTTGTATTTGACCTGTGATCCATATATGTGTTGAACATATGTCTTTTGAACATGTCTTTTATGTTCTGAACCTGTTTCCTTAAATTAGTCTTTTGTACATTACACAAGAACAAGTGTATTGAGTTGCTTAAAAAAGGAACATTTCATTGAACAAAACCAACATAATTCAACATGTACCAAAATACAATACCAAATTACATTACCAAGGTTGGACAGAAACAAGATAAACAACCCTTAAAACTACTAAAACAGAAAATAAAAACCAAACATAATCCAACTACAAATTAGCATCATCTTCAATGTTCTAACTTTATTCTCCAGCCTGTTTATCCTGTTCAATAACCCTGGGATAATGGCAACTGCACGTGCACCCATTGGCGGATCAGCCCACAAGAAAAAATTGCAATCGGACCACTGAAACACGCAAAAAATAAAAAAAATTAATTCAAAAGGATAGTTTTATACAATCTAATCACCTCGAAAATCGTTCATGAGTTCATCACTTACTCGATTTGGGCATGAGTAAAAACGGCGACCTGGGTTTGTGTTCGTCCACGCACATTTACGCACGGCTACTTGACCACAATAACAATTAACCATTTTGAAACAGCTCTAAATCGATCGAATTTCTAGTTCTAGGGTTTATATTGATAGAAAAGAGAGGAAAGAGATGAAGGAAATTAGGTGACCGGTGTTTGGATAGTTAGGTGAGTGTATTAATAGTCCCTGAGGTTTGATTCAATCAAGAAATTGCAAAATTCCGAGATTACCCATCACGTTTTTGTCACATGCGTCCACTAAACGGTTTAATTAAACGGACGTCAGAAATAGGGACTAAATCAGCTCAAGTTACATACGACAAGGATCAAGTCCATCAGAAAAAAACCACAGGGACTAAACCTGCGTTTTGATACAAACCACAGGGACCGTTTCAGCAATTTTGTCCGCATATTATGTACGTGGGATTAGTATAATAGTATTGTTCTGAAGTGCTGCTAATGTTACTTGTCCCACTCACTACCTTAATTTAACTACGGAGTAACACATTTTACCTCATACTCTTTCCAACAATATGTCGAGCCATTCAAAAGCAACCTTTTAGTAATACGGAATTAGAAAGAAAAAAACAACTGGATCTCACACTTCCTCATATATAACCCCTTCTTGTAATTTTTGTTTCGAACAGGAATCGCATTTTCCGATCCTTACGACAAGCCACAAGGAGAAGTGTGTTGGAAGAACCTCTTTTGATACCTGCTGTTAAGCAGAACTACTTGCCTGAAACATAATTTTTTTGTAATTTGCATCATAATGTTGGTCCTCTAAGATGTTGTTTCCAATTTTAATTCTACTCCTATCTTTTAAATAATTTTGTGTTCAAACTTTATTGAATTTGTACTTTTTGACGACCCGATTAGTAAGTTGACTCATACATCTAGGGATAAAATTGAGCGGTGTGAAGAGTTATGAATAAAATTTATTGACGATGTACAACCGTGATAAAAGAGCAGTACTATAATATGGTTATAAAGTGTGGCTCACAAAAAAGTAAAAAAAAAAAAAATGAATAAATACGGGCTACTATCCGAGTCCATACCTTGTACACAAGATTTTTTTTTTTGAAATAGTGTTTTTTTTTTACATTGTTTACAAAAATAGAAAAATGGAAAAAAGTTTTATAAAAATAGGAAAATCGGAGTTTGAAACTCCGATTTTGGTAAAATAGAAGTTTCAAACTTCGGATTTGTCCCTTTTTGCAGTATTCTGACACCGAAACTCTAAACCGGAGTTTCAAACACCGGTTTTGCAGAAAAACAATAATCCGAAGTTTAAAACTTTGGTTTTTACATCTGATTATTGACTGGTCATTAGTCTTCTCACGCTCAGATTTGATACGATTTTATAGTTATGTATGTCATTTTTATCTTAAATCCAATAAGAACATCACAAACAACACAATATTATTATTAGTAATTTGCAAATATAAATTTTTTGAACAACACGTTTATTGATAACAATAACACAGTTACATTTTTTCAAATTAAAAATACATAATTAAAGTAAATTATAAACAATACATAAAGTAGATGTAACACATAATTAAACCAGATGCAATGGAAGAGATTGCTCTTTCACAATTGCTTCATTTTTGATTTCATCTCATTCCTCTTCCTTGCAAAGATACTAGAATTTTCCTTTAGCTTCATTCCAAAACATCACGCCCGAGTGTTCTACCGACATGTTTTCTTTTACCCACTCAAACACCTTTGAAATTGTCATCTGATTAACATCAACATTTGGTAACTACTTTCTAGTCCACGCAACGTAACACGTGAAGGTGAAAACTTACCATTCCAATAGACATCAATCTGAACAAGAATTGTTGACATATTTTCAAATTGAATATTTGTTTTGCAGAGGAGAGTGATATATCCATTTCTTCTAATGGAGGTCTGCTTATATAGATTAGTGTATTTCTAATAAACCGGTATTTTGAAAATCAATTTCAGTAAAAGCTGACATATAATGAAAGCTGAGGAACAGTAAAAGGTAACATTAACATATCTATAAATGCTTTTTATGACATGTCTGAAACCTAACAAATTGGATATTGTAACACCGGTTTAATTGCTTTTTCCGAAATGTCTGAAACCGTACTTTAAAATGTCGGGTTATTGTAGATGTATGCTTATAAAAGTGAATTTTGATTGTTGCATAAACACTGAACTAATATGGATCCGAAATACGTTTCAATTGACGTATATCATGGTTGTGATTTTGTATGGAATGATGATACAAAATTCACTGAAGGGCATAAAATGACGTTTGATAACGTAGATGGATGCAACTTTAATATGGAGAAGTTAATAGAGTTCCTTCGTGAAAAGTTACCAGAGAATCCAACTTCAATGGACATATACTATTACAAACCAGAAGTTGCTGAACCCGAAGTAATGTGCTTTGATAAAAAATGGTATACATTAGTAGGAAACGCGTGTATACTTTCAGAAAAAATTGAGTTGTATGTTTTATTTGGAGTTTTTGAAGACGCACTTGAATTCGATACGATGTATGATAGTCATGGTGAATACTATTATGCACCTAGACCTTTTATAAATTAAAGTTACTTTTAATAAATTAGTAACGTGCAATTTCAATTTTTCAACAATTGAAACATCCCAACCCGTATTAAAACCGGCCCAATAAAATTTTTCCTTTTAATACGCTTTAAATAATACTTTAGTTAATTGTCCAAACGGACATACACGACCCGACTAGTTTAGTTTCCAACCAAAACCGAGCATGGTGATTTGGGACTACGCTAACCAAATCCTAATCGAGTACAAAAGCAAGATCTTCTAAAGCAACCTAGTCAAGATCTCTAATCCCCAAGCTCACCCGAGCCGTCAAGCATGCGAACCTATAAAAATATCAACAACGAGAGGGTAAGCTAACGCTTAGTGAGTGGAAATATACTACATACATATATATGCATAAAATGGACACGCCTCAAAATATCAAATACCTCATACCGGAGCATCCAAGCATAAAGGCAAGCTAATACTAAGTATACCGTACGATCACTAAGCAACGAGCTAAAGATACATCAACAAAATATAAGTTCACCAACGACGATATGAACAACGCCAATAAGCTACACCCGCAGGTTTAGCTACACCACAACAATACATTAATATATATATATATATATATATATATATATATATATATATATATATATATATATATATATATATATACATACATACATACATACATACAATAATACGACAAACATCGATGTTCACAACATCCATAGTACTTAAGATCTCATGGCTAGCCCAACGAATGGTATCGTTAACATCGAACTTAAATCCCATTCGCCTATATTAATGTGGTATCGTCAACACCGAACTTTAAACCCACATATGAGGTATCGTCAACAACGAACTTTAAACCCTCATCAACGTCACTACAATAATCGTATGGCATCGTCAACATCGAACTTTAATTCCATACGTATGAGCAGTGTTGTAAATCTCCCGAGATCTCCCCCGAGATCTCGTTTTTAGAAGGCAACCGAGACGAGATGTTCATCTCCCGAGATTTCTCGGTCAACGGGGTCAAACTTAGTCAAAGCCACGATTTCTCGGATTTTCTTGCTAATTTGTAAGATTTTCTTGTAAAATTCGTAATTTCTAAGATTTTCTCGCTCATTTCTCGAATATTTTTGTTAAATCTCGTAAAAACGTATATAAATGTACATATATTTATGTTTTTATGTATATATTTATTAAAAAAACTATAAAGTCAACGTAAGTCAACGTCCGAGATCTCCCCGAGATTATTCCGAGATGCCGAGATCTCCCTAAAAAAGTCCAAACGAGATCTCCCCGAGATCCAAATTCTCCAACCTTGCGTATGAGGTATCGTCAACAACGAACTTTAAACCCTCATCAACATCACAAATATACTCTAGGGTATGGTATCATGAACATCGAACTTCAACCCATACCCCACAAATAAATAACTCATATACATACGTATATAATTATTTCACTCACAAGCCCATGTGATAATGTACACACGAAGTGTGCACCTCACCAAAGGAGGTCAACCAAAACGCACATCCGTGCCAATTGGACATGTACACAAGTCCATCAATTCCACCTATATGTGAAGTGAGCTCTATAACCGAGAACCACTTCACCCGACCCGCACCCATCCTACACATACATATGCATATAGGATATTAACACTCACCTTGCGCCTTGAAGAATGCTTCCAAGTAATCCGCAACTCGTCAATGGAAAGTACCTATTCCATTATCACAATACAAGCAACACAATTAGGGTGGACTTACAAATCAACCCAAATTGATAACTAGTGCAATTTCGACCCAACTGCACTTCCAAGCACCGAACGCGCTCAAACTAACCAATAATCACTAACACGAGTGAAAATGGTCCTAATATGCCAATTAAACCCGAACACAAGTGTTAAACACTTATCGTTCTCAAAATCGTCCATAACCCTAATTTTGAACCACTAAGTCAAAATCTCACCATTTACAAGTTTTAACACCAAAACATATTTAACTCGGTTTCATACCTCAACTTAATCCATTTTAAGTTTATAAACCTCAACGAATCGACATTCGGGTCATAACCATCAACAAACCCTAATTTTGACTCTAGTCAAAATTAGTCAACCACAAGAACCCTAGAAGTCTCCAAAACATCAATAATCATTAATACTAGTGATTATACACCATTCTCAAGTCTTAAACATGGTTAAATCATTAACCAACCCAAAACCCGCCCTTAACACATATAAACCCGAATCTTGGTGTTAATCTTCAATTAACAACTAAATGGGTTCCATCTATGAATCATACAATCAAAAGCCCTAAATTTGAATGATGAACACAAAAACGAAATTCAGAGTTAGAGCTTACCACTAGTATCACCGTGTTGCTAAGAACGAGGAGAATAAACTTGTCAACTACGCCAAAGATCAAATCCCGCTTCTTCCTTTCCAAAAATCCCTTTGAATTCAAATGGGTGTTTGAGTTTTGAGAGAAAAATGAAAAGAAAAGGAAAAGGAAATTAGGAAAATGAAATGAGTGGATGAGGTTAAAACCTCAAATCTGGCTCAAACGCGAAATGACCAAATTGCCCTTGAACCTTATTTAAAATTACAAGAATCTGGTACCAGTTTGCCCGTATCGCCGTGCCGCGACATTTGCCTAGGTCTGGGATCATTTTTAATCTGACTTCTGATCTGGATTCCAGTTAATTGCCGCGCCACGGCCTCCTTCGTCGCGCCGCGACGTTCAACGTGGTCTGACACCTTTCCTTGCATACAAGACCTCAACACCCAAACATGTCCCGAACCCTTCATACGCCTATCGTACATACACAATACACCTATAAATCATATACGGGGAAAACGGGGGGTTACAACTCTCCCCCACTTAGACTCGATCACGTCTTCGTAATCCTCGTCACTTAACCAAACGGACCACACTTCACGGTCCTCAAACATAAGTCCCAACCGACTTTCCTAAGCAATTCTTCCCACTGAAATGCCTTTAACAACTAAATCGTCACCCGCGATTTATCAAACCCACAATCCGAGCACTAAAACCATGCTCATTCCCTAACATCGGGAAAACTCAACCAATCTCGTACCGAGATATCAACCCCTTAGCGTACCCTTACCGAGTACAACGCTAAAAGCAACCAAGTCTCAACCTAAGGTCAACAATCCGAGACGATGAAGACCGAACCAAACGAATCCTGACGGATAACACCAATCACTATACATCCCTTGTAGTGCGCAATACGACCAATACGCAACTACCGTAACATCATAACAAACGGTTAAGACCGATAACGCCCAAAACGACTATGGTAACGTTAATCCCAAGGTGTACAAAATCGACTATCGTCACACCCGTAGCAACAGGAGAGCGAAACACGGCTATCGCATCACTAATCATACAACATGGTCCTCACGACCCCACCATTGGCGTATAAAACACCCAATAGATCACACATCAACAACAATACGCAATGTCGACATTCGACTCGATGTTGGTCGACGAAGAGTGGTAGGTCAAATACGTTAACCACTCACCAACCATCGCAACGCGCACGTGACCGACGAGGCCGACGAAAAGTGCCACCGAGACGTTAACACTTACCTCAATCACACATGTGGCCGACGAAGAGCGATAGGTCAAACATTAATCATTCGCCACATAACCAACTACCTACATGTGACCGACGAAGAGCGATAAGTCAAACATTAATCACTCGTCACATGCCTCACACAAGGCCAAACCGAAGCGATTCCTAACGAAAAACGCATTCCACATACCAATAAGTAGCCAACGAAAAGCGAATCCTAACGGATAACACTTACTACTTATCACATTCCAACCGTGGTCAACGAAAAGTGAATCCTCGCCATTGGATAGAACTTGCCACAATACAACAAGCAAACTAAGTATATACGCATACATAGAATCATTCCACTCAACTTGGAATCTCCCGCACACGAACCATACGTAGGCATAAAACATTGCTAACAAGATCGAGGAAGAACCACCTATCACGCCCATAGGCACAAAACAATATTTCTCTTAGTAGAGAACCCGACACACACATCCCTTGACTGAGGGATTTCACCTTGCTCATCAAATACGCCCATTATCTCCCAACGAGATTCACCACATTACCACCCCGGTGATATTTCAAATCCAAATTCATAAGTACAATTTAACCAAAATTGTACTCTACTACAAATCGACAAAAACTAGGTCCCGACACGAATTTCGGATCTATCAAAAGCATCATCCGCAATCTCACACTAAAATTTCCTCGTGCGGGAGTGTAACTCCCCCACTTGGAACTACGTTCCATAACCGCATTTTGTACAACCGTACATTGCTACCAAAGGTAGACTTTACCAACAATTGGGTTCACACGACCCATCACTACATGTCGCTCCAATCTTCAGCACATGAAGGATTTCAACCAATCCTTAACACTTCGAACGAAAAGTGTACCGCAAATTACATAACTCTACCCTCGCAATCATCCAATTGCTATAGCTTGTCAAACTTCACCCAGTCACTCATGTAACTAAGGGTTTCACTTCGGTACCCTAAGTACAATGTAACCGCAACATAATCGAAGTCGAACACCACGCTAGTAGGTATAAAAGAGGCACCTAATGTCGCGTCACGTAGACTCCTTTACCAACATTCATCGAGACCCAAAACATTCGATTTCTCGGGTTTCATCCCACCCGTCGAACCTCATGGTTCATCAACTTCAACACAAAAGCGAACACGAGCTAGACAACTGAACACCAAAACCCATTTCCATGGCTTGGTAGAAACATTTCCGAAATACTAAGGAACGCTTGGTTGCACCAAGTCTTACGCCCTCCACCCGACAATCAAACGTCACCATAGGGTACTTCCATTAGGAACGTCACCCATAACAACAATATGCACAACTCAATGCATTTAACAACTCAAACTCAACGACACTTAATAAATAATCAAAGTCATATTTATTAAAATGAAACGTACCTTAACGTCTCCTTGCCGCACCTGTCCCCGCTAACTTGGGACATTTCGATTTACGATGTCCTTCCTCTTGGCAATTGAAGCACACCACGCCATCACCCTTTGGTACCGAACATTCCCAGGACTTGTGACCCCTCACGTCACAATTGTAACGTCTAGGCGCACTAGAATCCAATATACTCGTCCGCGTACCACCCGTGCTCACGCTCGGACCCTTAGTCCTCTTACTCGGAGCACCATACGAAACAACCCTTCTCTCACTTGAAGGTTCACCCTTCTTGGATCGCGAATACGACTCGAAACCTCTAGCTAAGTCAAATAATTCTGCAATGATTTCGCTTGACCCCGACTAATCTTACTCTTCAAGTCGTCATTCAAGGTCCAAATAGAAATCCCCCATCAACAAACGATCATTCCCCAAATACTCCGGGCAAAAACGAGCCTTCGACATAAAGGTCGTCTTGAGAGTATTCAAGTCCATAGAACCTTGTTGCAAATTTCGCAACTCGTTTCGCATTTTCGACAAATCGGCTGAAGTTCGGAACTCCTTTAAGAATTCCTTCTTAAACTCGTTCCACGATAAAGCCATTAACGTTTCACCACCGGCAAGATCAATCTTACCATCCAACCAATCCCTCGCCCTGCCCCGCAACAAACTCGTAGCGAGTCTCGTTTTTTTTTCGGGAGGGCAATCAATAGTACGAAAACACCCTTCGACATCTGAGATCCAAGTTGTGCTTATCAAAGGATCCGGTTTCCCGTCGTACATCGGGGGTTTAGTCCTCATGAAGCTCTTAAGACAACGCTCCATTTCACCATTACTTTGAAGTTCGGAGTACTTCTTATCCATTTCTTCTCGAAACGCACTCATTTGCTCCGCAACGGCGGCCGCAACTCTAGCGTTAAACTCCACGTCGTTCGTCTCGATCCCGTTTCCCGTCGCCATTCTAAGGAATGCAAAGCGATTAGATCACGAACGTATAAAACCACGCACACAACACCGCCCCATCTTGCTAAACACTCGTCGTACATCACTTGTTAGGCACGATTTGCACCCGTAATAAGGTTTGCAAGTCCTTATTACGCACACACGCCGTATCGACTTGTTAGCACAACGACCGTCTCGTTCGATGTTATAACCAAACACAAACAAAATTCTACGCGATATAAACACACGCGAGAATTATCATCACAACACAATAATATATTAATAATATCTGCATTACTACTATAACGTTAGTCTACCTACAAACAAGGCACTAACTATAATCAATTCCGACCCGTAATCCTACAAGTCCCGCAACAAATTAAGCACACACAAAAGTCTAAGTCTAGGCACCTATCTCAAGTCACCTAAATCCCTTAGACCATGCTCTGATACCACTTGAAACATCCCAACCCGTATTAAAACTGGCCTAATAAATTTTTTCCTTTTAATACGCTTTAAATAATACTTTAGTTAATTATCCAAACGGACATACACGACCCGACTAGTTTAGTTTCCAACCAAAACCGAGCATGGTGATTTGGGACTACGCTACCCAAATCCTAATCGAGTACAAAAGCAAGATCTTCTAAAGCAACGTAGCCAAGATCTCTAATCCCCAAGCTCACCCGAGCCGCCAAGCATGCGAACCTATAACAATATCAACAACGAGAAGGTAAGCTAACGCTTAGTGAGTGGAAATATACTACATACATATATATGCATAAAATGGACACGCCCCAAAATATCAAATACCGCATACCGGAGCATCCAAGCATAAAGGCAAGCTAATACTAAGTATACCGTACGATCACTAAGCAACGAGCTAAAGATACATCAACAAAATATAAGTTCACCAACGACAATATGAACAACGCAAATAAGCTACACCCGCAGGTTTAGCTACACCACAACAATACACACACACACACACACACACACATATATATATATATATATATATATATATATATATATACAACAATACGACAAACATCGATGTTCACAACATCCATAGTACTCAAGATCTCATGGCTAGCCCAACGAATGGTATCATCAACATCGAACTTAAATCTCATTCGCCTATATTAATGTGGTATCGTCAACATCGAACTTTAAACCCACATATGAGGTATCGTCAACAACGAACTTTAAACCCTCATCAACGTCACTACAATAATCGTATGGCATCGTCAACATCGAACTTTAATTCCATACGTATGAGGTATCGTCAACAACGAACTTTAAACCCTCATCAACATCACAAATATACTCTAGGGTATGGTATCGTCAACATCGAACTTCAACCCATACCCCACAAATAAATAACTCATATACATATGTATATAATTATTTCACTCACAAGCCCATGTGATAATGTACACACGAAGTGTGCACCTCGCCAAAGGTGGTCAACCAAAACGCACATCCGTGCCAATTGGACATGTACACAAGTCCATCAATTCCACCTATATGTGAAGTGAGCTCTATAACCGAGAACCACTTTAACCGACCAGCACCCATCCTACACATACATATGCATATAGGATATTAACACTTACCTTGTCACCTTGAAGAATGCTTCCAAGTAATCCGCAACTCGTCAATGGAAAGTACCTATTCCATTATCACAATACAAGCAACACAATTAGGGTGGACTTACAAATCAACCCAAATTGACAACTAGTGCAATTTCGACCCAACTGCACTTCCAAGCACCGAACGCGCCCAAACTAACCAATAATCACTAACACGAGTGAAAATGGTCCTAATATGCCAATTAAACCCGAACACAAGTGTTAAACACTTATCCTTCTCAAAATCGTCCATAACCCTAATTTTGACCCACTAAGTCAAAATCTCACCATTTACAAGTTTTAACACCAAAACATATTTAACTCGGTTTCATACCTCAACTTCATCCATTTTAAGTTTATAAACCTCAACGAATCGATATTTGGGTCATAACCATCAACAAACCCTAATTTTGACTCTAGTCAAAATTAGTCAACCACAAGAACCCTAGAAGTCTCCAAAACATCAATAATCACTAATACTAGTGATTATACACCATTCTCAAGTCTTAAACATGGTTAAATCATTAACCAACCCAAAACCTGCCCTTAACACATATAAACCCGAATCTTGGTGTTAATCTTCAATTAATAACTAAATGGGTTCCATCTATGAATCATACAATCAAAAGCCCTAAATTTGAATGATGAACACAAAAACGAAATTCAGAGTTAGAGCTTACCACTAGTATAACCGTGTAGCTAAGAACGAGGAGAACAAACTTGTCAACTACGCCAAAGATCAAATCCCGCTTCTTCCTTTCCAAAAATCCCTTTGAATTCAATTGGGTGTTTGAGTTTTGAGAGAAAAATTAAAAGAAAAGGAAAAGGAAATTAGGAAAATGAAATGAGTGGATGAGGTTAAAACCTCAAATCTGGCTCAAACGCGAAATGACCAAATTGCCCTTGAACCTTATTTAAAATTACAAGAATCTGGTACCAGTTTGCCCGTATCGCCGCGCCGCGGCCTTAAGTGTCGCGCCGCGACATTTGCCTAGGTCTGGGATCATTTTTAATCGGACTTCTGATCTGGATTCCAGTTAATTGCCGCGCCGCGGCCTCCTTTGTCGCGCCGCAACGTTCAACGTGGTCTGACACATTTCCTTGCATACAAGACCTCAACACCCAAACATGTCCCGAACCCTTCATACGCCTATCGTACATACACAATACACCTATAAATCATATACGGGGAAAACGGGGTGTTACAACTCTCCCCCACTTAGACTCGATCACGTCCTCGTGATCCTCGTCACTTAAACAAACTGACCACACTTCACGGTCCTCAAACATAAGTCCCAACCGACTTTCCTAAGCAATTCTTCCCACTAAAATGCCTTTAACAACTAAATCGTCACCCGCGATTTATCAAACCCACAATCCGAGCACTAAAACCATGCTCATTCCCTAACATCGGGAAAACTCAACCAATCTCGTACAGAGATATCAACCCCTTAGCGTACCCTTACCGAGTACAACGCTAAAAGCAACCAAGTCTCAACCTAAGGTCAACAATCTAAGACGATGAAGACCGAACCAAACGAATCCTGACGGATAACACCAATCATTATACATCCCTTGTAGTGCGCAATACGACCAATACGCAACTACCGTAACATCATAACAAACGGTTAAGACCGATAACGCCCAAAACGACTATGGTAACCTCAATCACATATGTGGCCGACGAAGAGCGATAGGTCAAATGTTAATCATTCGCCACATAACCAACTACCTACATGTGACCGACGAGGAGCGATAAGTCAAACATTAATCACTCGTCACATGCCTCACACAAGGCCAAACCGAAGCGATTCCTAACGAAAAACACATTCCACATACCAATAAGTAGCCAACGAAAAGCGAATCCTAACGGATAACACTTACTACTTATCACATTCCAACCGTGGTCAACGAAAAGTGAATCCTCACCATTGGATAGTACTTGCCACAATACAACAAGCAAACTAAGTATATACGCATACATAGAATCATTCCACTCAACTTGGAATCTCCCGCACACGAACCATACGTAGGCATAAAACATTGCTAACAAGATCGAGCAAGAACCACCTATCACGCCCATAGGCACAAAACAATATTTCTCTTAGAAGAGAACCCGACACACACATCCCTTAACAGAGGGATTTCACCTTACTCGTCAAATACGCCCATTATCTCCCAACGAGATTCACCACATTACCACCCCGGTGATATTTCAAATCCAAATTCATAAGTACAATTTAACCAAAATTGTACTCTACTACAAATCGACCAAAACTAGGTCTCGACACGAATTTCGGATCTATCAAAAGCATCATCCGCAATCTCACACTAAAATTTCCTCGTGCGGGAGTGTAACTCCCCCACTTGGAACTACGTTCCATAACCGCATATTGTACAACCGTACATTGCTACCAAAGGTAGACTTTACCAACAATTGAGTTCACACGACCCATCACTACATCTCGCTCCAATCTTCAGCACATGAAGGATTTCAACCAATCCTTAACACTTCGAACGAAAAGTGTACCGCAAATTACATAACTCTACCCTCGCAACCATCCAATTGCTATAGCTTGTCAAACTTCACCCAGTCACTCATGTAACTAAGGGTTTTACTTCGGTACCCTAAGTACAATGTAACCGCAACATAATCGGAGTCGAACACCACGCTAGTAGGTATAAAAGAGGCACCTAATATCGCGTCACGTAGACTCCTTTACCAACATACATCGAGACCCAAAACATTCGATTTCTCGGGTTTCATCCCACCCGTCGAACCTCATGGTTCATCAACTTCAACACAAAAGCGAACACGAGCTAGACAACCGAACACCAAAACCCATTTCCATGGCTTGGTAGAAACATTTCCCAAATACTAAGGAACGCTTGGTTGCACCAAGTCTTACGCACTCTACCCGACAATCAAATGTCACAATAGGGTACTTCCATTAGGAACGTCACCCATAACAACAATATGCACAACTCAATGCATTTAACAACTCAAACTCAACGGCACATAATAAATAATCAAAGATATATTTATTAAAATGAAACGTACCTTAACGTCTCCTTGCCGCACCCGTCCCCGCTAACTTGGGACATTTTGACTTACGATGTCCTTCCTCTTGGCAATTGAAGCACACCACGCCATCACCCTTTGGTACCGAACATTCCCAAGACTTGTGACCCCTCACGCCACAATTGTAACGTCTAGGCGCACTAGAATCCAATATACTCGTCCGCGTACCACCCGTGCTCACGCTCAGACCCTTAGTCCTCTTACTCGGAGCACCATACGAAACAACCCTTCTCTCACTTGAAGGTTCACCCTTCTTGGATCGCGAATACGACTCGAAACCTCTAGCCAAGTCAAATAATTCCGCAACAATTTCGCTTGACCCCGACTAATCTTACTCTTCAAGTCATCATTCAAGGTCCGATAGAAATCCCCCATCAACAAACGATCATTCCCCAAATACTCCAGGCAAAAACGAGCCTTCGATATAAAGGTCGTCTTGAGAGTATTCAAGTCCATAGAACCTTGTTGCAAATTTCGCAACTCGTTTCGCATTTTCGACAAATCGGCTGAAGTTCGGAACTCCTCGAAGAATTCCTTCTTAAACTCGTTCCACGATAAAGCCATAAACGTTTCACCACCGGCAAGATCAATCTTACCATCCAACCAATCCCTCGCCCTGCCCCGCAACAAACTCGTAGTGAGTCTCGTTTTTTTTTCGGGAGGGCAATCAATAGTACAAAAACACCCTTCGACATCTGAGATCCAAGTTGTGCTTATCAAAGGATCCGGTTTCCCGTCGTACATCGGGGGTTTAGTCCTCATGAAGCTCTTAAGACAACGCTCCATTTCACCATTACTTTGAAGTTCGGAGTACTTCTTATCCATTTCTTCTCGAAACGCACTCATTTGCTCCGCAACGGCGGCCGCAACTCTAGCGTTAAACTCCACGTCATTCGTCTCGATCCCGTTTCCCGTCGCCACTCTAAGGAATACAAAGCGATTAGATCACGAACGTATAAAACCACGCACACAACACCGCCCCATCTTGCTAAACACTCGTCGTACATCACTTGTTAGGCACGATTTGCACCCGTAATAAGGTTTGCAAGTCCTTATTACGCACACACGCCGTATCGACTTGTTAGCACAACGACCGTCTCGCTCGATGTTATAAACAAACACAAACAAAATTCTACGCGATATAAACACACGCGAGAATTATCATCACAACACAATAATATATTAATAATATCTGCATTACTAATATAACGTTAGTCTACCTACAAACAAGGCACTAACTATAATCCATTCCGACCCGTAATCCTACAAGTCCCGTAACAAATTAAGCACACACAAAAGTCTAAGTCTAGGCACCTATATCAAGTCACCTAAATCTCTTAGACCATGCTCTGATACCACTTGAAACATCCCAACCCGTATTAAAACCGGCCCAATAAAATTTTTCCTTTTAATACGCTTTAAATAATACTTTAGTTAATTGTCCAAACGGACATACACGACCCGACTAGTTTAGTTTCCAACCAAAACCGAGCATGGTGATTTGGGACTACGCTACCCAAATCCTAATCGAGCACAAAAGCAAGATCTTCTAAAGCAACGTAGCCAAGATCTCTAATCCCCAAGCTCACCCGAGCCGCCAAGCATGCGAACCTATAAAAATATCAACAACGAGAGGGTAAGCTAACGCTTAGTGAGTGGAAATATACTACATACATATATATGCATAAAATGGACACGCCCCAAAATATCAAATACCGCATACCGGAGCATCCAAGCATAAAGGTAAGCTAATACTAAGTATACCGTACGATCACTAAGCAACGAGCTAAAGATACATCAACAAAATATAAGTTCACCAACGACGATATGAACAACGCCAATAAGCTACACCCGCAGGTTTAGCTACACCACAACAATACATTAATATATATATATATATATATATATATATATATATATATATATATATATATATATATATATATATATATATATATACAACAATACGACAAACATCTATGTTCACAACATCCATAGTACTCAAGATCTCATGGCTAGCCCAACGAATGGTATCGTCAACATCGAACTTAAATCCCATTCGCCTATATTAAAGTGGTATCGTCAACACCGAACTTTAAACCCACATATGAGGTATCGTCAACAACGAACTTTAAACCCTTATCAACGTCACTACAATAATCATATGGCATAGTCAACATCGAACTTTAATTCCATACGTATGAGGTATCGTCAACAACGAACTTTAAACCCTCATCAACATCACAAATATACTCTAGGGTATGGTATCGTCAACATCGAACTTCAACCCATACCCCACAAATAAATAACTCATATACATACGTATATAATTATTTCACTCCCAAGCCCATGTGATAATGTACACACGAAGTGTGCACCTCGCCAAAGGTGGTCAACTAAAACGCACATCCGTGCCAATTGGACATGTACACAAGTCCATCAATTTCACCTATATGTGAAGTGAGCTCTATAACCGAGAACCACTTCACCCGACCCGCACCCATCCTACACCTACATATGCATATAGGATATTAACACTCACCTTGTCGCCTTGAAGAATGCTTCCAAGTAATCCGAAACTCGTCAATGGAAAGTACATATTCCATTATCACAATACAAGCAACACAATTAGGGTGGACTTACAAATCAACCCAAATTGACAACTAGTGCAATTTCGACCCAACTGCACTTCCAAGCACCGAACGCGCCCAAACTAACCAATAATCACTAACACGAGTGAAAATGGTCCTAATATGCCAATTAAACCCGAACACAAGTGTTAAACACTTATCGTTCTCAAAATCGTCCATAACCCTAATTTTGACCCACTAAGTCAAAATCTCACCATTTACAAGTTTTAACACCAAAACATATTTAACTCGGTTTCATACCTCAACTTAATCCATTTTAAGTTTATAAACCTCAACGAATTGACATTCGGGTCATAACCATCAACAAACCCTAATTTTGACTCTAGTCAAGATTAGTCAACCACAAGAACCCTAGAAGTCTCCAAAACATCAATAATCACTAATACTAGTGATTATACACCATTCTCAAGTCTTAAACATGGTTAAATCATTAACCAACCCAAAACCCGCCCTTAACACATATAAACCCGAATCTTGGTGTTAATCTTCAATTAACAACTAAATGGGTTCCATCTATGAATCATACAATCAAAAGCCCGAAATTTGAATGATGAACACAAAAACGAAATTCAGAGTTAGAGCTTACCACTAGTATCACCGTGTAGCTAAGAACGGGGAGAACAAACTTGTCAACTACGCCAAAGATCAAATCCCGCTTCTTCCTTTCCAAAAATTCCTTTGAATTCAATTGGGTGTTTGAGTTTTGAGAGAAAAATGAAAAGAAAAGGAAAAGGAAATTAGGAAAATGAAATGAGTGGATGAGGTTAAAACCTCAAATCTGGCTCAAACGCGAAATGACCAAATTGCCCTTGAACCTTATTTAAAATTACAAGAATCTGGTACCAGTTTGCCCGTATCGCCGCGCCGCGGCCTTAAGTGTCGCGCCGCGACATTTGCCTAGGTCTGGGATCATTTTTAATCGGACTTCTGATCTGGATTCCAGTTAATTGCCGCGCCGTGGCCTCCTTCGTCGCGCCGCGACGTTCAATGTGGTCTGACATCTTTCCTTGCATACAAGACCTCAACACCCAAACATGTCCCGAACCCTTCATACGCCTATCGTACATACACAATACACCTATAAATCATATACGGGGAAAACAGGGTGTTACAACAATACATGTAATAGATTAGTAACGTGCAATTTCAATATTTCAACAACACTTTTATTCATAAACTTAAAACGATTACAAAAAATGGAGTACAACAAATTACTACTAAAAACCTTCAGCCCTGCATATACCACACTTTGATTTATGTTTTTCACGTTCATTCATCTAGTTCTTAAAATATTTTGATTTCTTCCTCCCTCTGTGCTTAATCAATCTTGTTAGATCTGCCATAATGTTCCAATCAAAAGGTGCCCAGTAACTCGCGTCTCTAAGTGAATTAAAATGATGGCTATATTGCTCTCTCCATACGGTAGTTGTGTAATTTTTACTACACAATCTATTTACATTCTCATGTAGATGGCTACACACAGAAATGACATGAGAGCAAGGTAATCTTTGGTGTTGCCATATTTCACATGAACACCTTTTCTCTTCAAACTCCATAGTGTAATTGGTGCCACCTTCACTGCTTAATCGATAACTTGATTGAACCTTGAACACACCTTGTTGTTCGTTATATCATGTTGTTTTGTATCTTTGAGCTCTTTTTTCCGTTCGTTAAAGACACTAAACATATTCTTGGACAGTGCTGAATTACATTTTCTTGCTTCTTGATTTTGATTGTAGAAGTGTTGTCTGGTGTAGTCAAAGGTATATTCAATACACACTTTAATCGGCATGATATAGGCATGACCTAATACATTGTTGAGGGACTCAGAAATAATTGTCATTGTGTTACCCCCAACGACTCCTGTTTTTGTCCATATACACAGTCCACATTCTTAAATCAGCATCATGCAAATATTTTCAAGCCTCTATACTAGCTTGTCTGATGGCTTTGAGGGAATTCTTGTAGAGTATATGATTGGATGTCGAACCGGCTGTCCAACACAAGTGTTTGAGCAATGCAACTTTAATAAATTTTCTCAATAAGTTGCTACGAATGTGGCATAACAGTACCTATGTTCCCAATCGTATGTTTGAGCACCCATTGCATGTAGGATATCTTGTTGTCGATATGAGATGACACACAAATTTTTGTTTCAAACAACATGTTCTTGGAAGATTTTCAAAAACCAAGACCAACTATCGTTAGTTTCTTCATCAACTATTGCGAAGGCAACGTGCATAATTTGATTGTTAGCATTTTTCCCAACTGCTATTAGCAAATGATCGGAATACACTTTTTATATGCTTTAATAGCTGGACCAAATGCCCAAAACACATATTTGAATGTGTCGACACCTTCTTCAATTCGACGTCTATTTTGAAACTTAATAATTGTATCTGGATTAGTATAAACTAATTCATTTAAATACTTTGGTAGATGAACAAAATTACTTTTCCAAGTTCTAAACAATTGTTCGATTGAATAAGCCTAGCATTCCATGCTTTAGCATAATGCACATCCACATGCCATGTATTTTTTATTTGTGCTTGGATGTTCTTAAGAACAAAAACAATGTTTAAACTTACTTGATGGGAAATTTCACTAGCAATTAAGCTAGAGGTTAAACAACGGTTGTTGTTTTCCGAGACGTTTCCATAATAAGTGTTCATCTTTTCATTTTGAAATTTTCCATACTCTGGATCTATTTTGACATGTACCACTTACATTCTGGCAACAATAGTATCTTCTTGTGGACCCTTGTAATTTGGGCTAGTTGTTCTACAATTTGCTTGCCTATAACCCAGCCTACTATTTTTAATAATGATTTATCTATTATTGTTTATATTTCATTTCCGAACAGCATATATAAGTTCAGCTCTGTTCTGGAACACCATTTCTTTTGTAATAAAATTGATCTCTTTATGATAAAAAAATCCATGAAGCTTTTTGGTCATCATCGAATGGAAAATTACTACTAGCCTCACCTTCATTAATAAACTCGAAACGTGAAACTATAGCAGGCTCCGGATTTGGTTCCACTTCCTCTTCTCTACCTTCGTCACCAGAGACATTCTCTTCAACGCTATAATGAGAAACTGTATCGCCGCTTGCAGTGGACATACCATTATCTGACTCTACTACATTATGTCTTTCCCGTCGTTGTTGTTCTTTATCTCGTCGTTGTTGTTCATCTTCAACAACTGTTAACTGGTTGTGAGATGTTGATGGACCACCTTCCACACTTTGAATAAGATCAATAAAACATGAACTTTATGTGTTTGGAAAAAGTTCTTCAAACAGAATTTGAATTTGAGCCTGATAGGTTGGATCATTCTGAGAAAGAAAATAGATTGTTTCCGAAGTGTAATCGTCGGTAAGTTCATGCCCTCGGATTGGTACGGGTTTCCTCCAGGGCAGTAGTTGTGGGCGAGTTATACAACTAAAAGAGATGAACGCGTGGGTAGTTTAGTCCCCCTGGTTGATCCCAAACTTATGTCCAAAAAAATTATTAATATTTAATTTTTATTTTTCTTATGACATTATTATTATTATTATTATTATTATTATTATTATTATTATTATTATTATTATTATTATTATTATTATTATTATTATTATTATTATTATTATTATTATTATTATTATTATTATTATTATTAATAATAAACTATTAAATACTCTATGTATTTTACTTAGTGTTCTATAAACGAAGAATTAGTCCAATATTCGATCTTTGGCACAACACAAGTTTCGACCAAACTTTGAGACTAATCCCCAAACATATACTATATATAGAGAGAAAATATAGAGATAGAGGAGATAGTAAACTATTTGATTCATGAAAAGTTTAAAAAAAATCTCAATAGAAAACATGAGCGAAGAACATACCTGAAATCTGAGTTTGGATCCAAAATTGTAGGTAAATTTTTTTTAATTAATTGTCTATTGTTAGATAGGGAAGAATTGAAGGGACGCTATCATGAAATCTGAGTTTAGATCCAAAATTATAGGTAAAATGTTTAATTAATTGTCTATTGTTAAATACGGAAGAATTGAAGGGACGCTACCATGAACATCTACCAGGAATACAAACTTATTATGTCAATGGTAAGCTTATAACCTTTTGTTATTTTCAACTTATGACACTACCAGAACCTATTGATCGATTGATGATTTCTTTACATAACGCTCGAGACTTATAATCTTTTATTTTTTAAAACTTAGTTTTTCGAGTTATCACCGCCGCGATGAATAAATCAAGTTGCGACCCTGATATTTTGCTCCCCCCACACCCCGGTGCCATCTCCGACTGCGTCGATGGTGGTGTCATCAAATGGCTTCGGCCGCACATCGATATTTTATTTCTTTTCCGTTTTTCTTTTCCCTTTCCATTTTTTTCCTTTGGGTGCAATATTTGGCAGAAAATAACTGTTTTTCGGCTGATGTATGACCATTAGTTTTTGATAGTGAAATGGGGGCGGGGTGAAAAAAAAATAAGTTTAGTTTTGAAATGAAAGGCAATTAAAGCTTTTAGGTGTTTTGCGTGGGCTTTTGTTTGTTTTGTTTAGGCGTTGTTAGGCCTCGGTTAGGCTCGGTTAGAGTTAACGTCAATGTATTTTAGTCTAGCGAGGTTTACTCTTATTATTATTATTATTATTATTATTATTATTATTATTATTATATTATTATTATTATTATTATTATTATTATTATTATTATTATTATTATTATTATTATTATTATTATTAACAACGAAATTTTATTAAACTCGGCACACTAGCAAGAAGCTAGAGAGAGCCAGGAAAACAGAAACAACGGGATTACAAAGGCTTTATAAGCCACAAGTTACGAGAAATATTAAACTCACCTCAATTACAAAACTAGTTAAAAGAAGTAAGACGAATACTATCAAATAACGAGCTCTTCTTCGAGGGATTGTCTTCAAAAAGAGTGGCATTCCTGAATCTCCAAATGAACCAAAGTAAAGAGGACACTATGACATACATGCGTTGTTTAGCATCGGTGGTTGACTACCATCCGTTGAACCAAGAGATCCACTCGTCCCATGATGAAACCAAAGGAATGTTGATGTCGGACCATATACGTAGCTTGCGCTATAAATCCACCGCAACGACATACCCAAAAAACAAATGGTCAACAGATTCTACGAATCCATTACAATTCGCACACCCATTAACTTGAATCTCAATCCCTCGTCTCGATAATTTCAATCTTGTAGGTAACCGATTCAAAGCCAACTTCTAAATAAAAATGTAGAGTTTTCTCGGAAGCAGCTTACACCATCTCGTAGCCAAGGTTTACTCTTATCAAGCCCTCCGCGTTTATTTCATTGTATTTGGTTTAGGGTCCTTCATTTTCCAGTGAATGTTCCAATTTTAATAATTATTGATCTCTTAGCTAAAAAAATTTAAAGCTTCTAGGGTTATTTTATTCACTAAATTTTCACAAAAGTGATGATAATTCATAGGCAGTTTCTTGTTTAAATAAGTTCAATCGACGTGTTGTAAGATATAAGATTTTATTCTAACAAAAGATTTTACTTTATATATTATTATTTGTTTTAAAGTACTGAATTTAAAATCACAAAAAAATATTTTAATGTCAGAATACTATTGAAGACAATATTCCGAGAAACAATGTCCTGGACACCGTTACTACTCCAAGATTTGTCCTTGACACCGTTGCTACTCCAAGTTCTTATATTACGTCACTGGTAAGTTTATATATTTGTCACAACCCATTTCAACTAATACAGTAAATCATAATTCATATTGTACTACCTTTTACATTGCAGCCTTGCATGACATCACACTTCGAGAAAGAAAAGAGAGTCGAATGCTCAAATTTAGATAGAATTAGCACCCTTCCTCAAGACATAATTATCAATATATTAACTCTTATGCCAATTAGAGACGTATTGAGGACGAGCATCTTGTCAAGAACATGGAGGTATAAATGGACGAGCACTCATACTTTTTATATAAAGGGTTGCGATATGATAAATGAGCCAAAGAATCTTGAACTCGACAAGATTAGACTTACTAATGCTATCTTCCACGTTCTGCTACTACACGAGAGCCCGTTTATGCGGTTCAATTGGATTGTTGACCTAGATATGTCTTTTGAGATCGACCAAATAATTCTTTATCTTTCAAGAAATAATGCTCTGCGGCGTTTTTTGTTAGCAAATTATTCTGATAAATACTACAAGCTACCTGACTCGTTTTTTTCTTTTCAAAAATTAGAAACTCTCTTCCTCAAAGAGTGTGTTTTTGAGCCTCCTTTAACGTTCTATTCATTTAGTACCTTAAGGTGTCTAAGATTTTACTGCAATGTTAAGATCACTCACTTAAACGTATCCTCACCAACAGTCCACTGCTAGAGGAATTAGAATTGGTACGGTTGATACATTATGAAACTCAATCGAATTAATTATTAGAATGTTTGGGACCTTAATGTACCTTGATCTATGCAGTTTGGTATTAAAGAAGATGAAGATCCGGAAAATAGTGGTGTTGCACAAAGAGATAAGTTATCATTTGTTGACTTGTTTAAATCTTCACCTTTACTTTGGAAGTTGGAAATTCTAAAGTATTACATGGAGGTAATATCTCAAACTGATAAGTGAAAATAATTTTTTTAGGAGTGAATAGTGAGTATAGCCAATACGATAGTGTTATTGGCTCTTGTAAATGATAGTAAGTTATAATATAATATAATATATTATATATGTATATTTATATTAACGGTAAACTTTGAGATGTTCAATATAATTAATCAAACGGACGCAGTCAAATCATGTGACCGGCCGCTTTTGAAATTTCAACTTGAGACTTCTTACGAGAATTGATAATTAGGCTATTTACGATGTTTATCTCTTCTATTATAGATATATAAGCTTAATTATTGTTTTTGATATCATGCGAAATAAAGCACTTTGCTACACTTGATATGCCGCCGAAGCTCCCAATTTCAATAGTCAATCTCAAGCATCTCTATTTGGGTGTGTCTTTTATGGAGAAAGAAGAACTTTTATGTTGTTTTTGTTTGATTAAGAGCTCTCCAAATTTAACCGACTTATTTCTGAAGGTGAATATATAATTTCATAAATGAATATATATATATATATATATATATATATATATATATATATATATATATATATATATATATATATATATATATATATATATATATATATATATATGGGCACGATCCATGGATAAGCTTAAAAGGAGTATAAACCGGATAAGCAAAATAAAATTTTTTTTTTTTTGAATTTTTTTTACATTCATAAATCTGCATTAAAATGCACCTCTAATCAATTTTTTTCATAAAAAAAAGTTCAAAATCTTTCAAAAATCGATGATGAATGGTAAAATTAACCATTCATCGGGTTAATTTATCATTCATCTTGTTTACGATTAATGATAAAATTAATCAATGCTAAAAAAAACCAGATGAATGGTTAAATTAACCATTCATCTATTTTTTTATCATTCATCATAAACAGATGAATGGTTAAATTAACCATTCATCTGCTTTTTTTTAGCATTGATTAATTTTATCATTCATCGCGAACAAAAATGAATGATAAATTAACCAGATGAATGGTTAATTTTACCATTCATCATCAATTTTTACCATTCTTCATCGATGTTTACCATTCATCATCGATTTTCGAACGATTTTGTTCAAAAACTTTTTAAAATTTTTTCGTTTTCTTCTATTTGCATATTAAAGGATCGTTTTTAAAAAAAAAAAAAAATTTGAAATTTTACTTATCCAGTTTGTGCCCCATTTAGTGCTTATCCATGGATTGGTCCACTATATATATATATATATATATATATATATATATATATATATATATATATATATATATATATATATATATATATATATATATATATAGTGGTAGGATCAAGAGAGAAGTAACCAATCGGGGGGAAGCGGGGAAGCAAAAACTTTTTTTTTTTCATTTTTTGAAAAAACTTTGTTCACGAACATTATAAATGGGATGAAAATATGAACATTTAGTAGAGACACTTTGTGATAAATGTTTTTATTTTGGCGGGAAAACGCTCGAAGAAGTAATATATAACAATTATCGTATTTTCAAGCGTATGTTGATGTTTTAGCTATTGGAGTTTAGATATTATGGTTTAGATATTAGGGTTTATAGGGTTTAGATATTAGGGTTTAGAAATTTAGGGTTTAGATTTAGGATTTAGATTGAGTTTTTTAACACGAACGGTTTAGAGTTTAGGGTTTAGGGTTTAGGGTTTAGGGTTTGGTGTTTTGGGTTTATGGAATAAATCCAAAACACCAAACCCTAAACCCTAAACTCTAAATCGGGCTAAATTTTACTTGAAAAAAAAAACGTTCATATTCTTCACGAACAATATTATCTTGAATGTTATTTTTGTCAATCGTTTTCCCGCCTAAATAATAACATTCATCACGAAGTGTCTCTTCTAAATGTTCATATTTTCGTGTGATCTTGATGTCGGAAAAAAAAACGAAAAAAAAAAATTTTGTTTCCCCCCGCTTCCCCCCGATTGATTACTTCCCCATTGATCCTGCCCATATATATATATATATATATATATATATATATATATATATATATATATATATATATATATATATATATATATATAAATAAAGTTTTGACATGGGCTTTTTACGTGATATACTTCGTATATTATAGAATGAACAACTCGATGATTCTCCATCAGTTGCTATGAATTTTTTGGATCTCCAAGAGCGCTCGAACTTCAAGTTGGATCATCTTGATAAGTTCGAGATGATAAATTTCAAAAACTTAGCTATTGAGATAAATATTTTGAAGCTGGTCGTGACTCAAGCACCTGTAATACGGAAAGTAAAAATAAGACTTGCTCGCATGTTTTACTATGACAAAGAACTAAAGATATTTAAAGATGCGTTTCCACATGCATCAACTTCTATGAAATTTAAGGTTTGAAGCAGAAATACTCACTCTCAATTTTTAAACTATTACTTTCACTTGATTGATTTTTACTTTTTTTTTTAACGGCCGGTTAGTTGGTTACACTCTCCACACACGCTAGAAGGAACCCGCTCTCGAATCTTCGCACTTACGTGAACCGGATCGATTTTATCATGCACATACACCTGCCAGTAGCAAATCGTAGGGACCACAGACCCTAAGGTTGACTGTGTATACATAATATGCGGTAAACCTCCCCCCGGAATCGAACCCGCATCAATCACGATGAGAGAATGTGGACCCACAGTCCAGAGGCTTGGTACCACTCAGCCATGAGCTCGGTTGATTGATTTTTACTTATATCTTTTTTGTTTGGTTTTTGTAGGACAGAACTGGTTGGAAACAATGGAACGGACCCATTGTAGAGTTGAACTTCTGATTTGTAAGGACAAAAGTTGTAGAAGTCTTATTTGCAGGGACAGCAAAAACTAAAGTTAAGTACTCCATAATATATACTAGTAAAAAATTCGCGATTTCACGGATTTTTATAAATAAATATGTTTACAACCATTTAACAAATTAGATATTATGATATGATTGTTTAATGTACTAACTGAATCACCACATATTCAATTGCAAATAAACTTTAGAAAAAATTACCTAGTTGATACATGTGATTTGTATACAATTTCATGAGAAAAACTTAACTTTGTTTTTTTTCAATCCTTGATACCTTTGCTTTGCTGAGTTTTCGTGGTTGATCCTCAGTGGCAGATCCAGAAATTCCTTCACTATGGGCAAATTTTTTTTTTTTTACTAAAATGATTGATAAGAAAATTAGTATGGTACATCGTCAAAACGTTTATAAAATTGTGAATATACATCAATAGATGCATAGTAGTTCAAAACATCTGACTTATATGTATTTTCTTCTATTGTCCATAAGAAATGACTTTTCAAATCTATGAAAGTTTTAATTTTAAATATTTGAGTCATCGATGATTAGAACTTTTTTTTTTTATCAACTTAATCGACAATAATCAAAATAAATATTCAAAACAAATATAGAAGACTACAATATTATTTTATCTATTTTTTTTTTTTTTTTTTTTTGGAAAAATAAGGATTCAAATAACAAATTATTTAATCTAATTAAATTCTAAAATTTCTAACTAAATAGATGGAAATATATACTGTTACGGAGTACTAATTTTCATTATCAATAATACAATACTCCGTAAGACCGTAATATACTATTAACTCTGTAATATTTAAATCATAGCTCTCTGTATTGAAGTAGACTGTAAACCAAGGTGTCAAAAACAAATACTACATTAATTGGACGCATTAAAGGTACAGTGTATTTATACAAATACTTAAATATATATTTATATTTATATTTATATATAACTAGTCTGGACCGTCCCGCGCGTTGTGGCGGGTGCTTTCGGCCTGCGTATTCATATTTAACGTAGCGTTGTGTATTTACAGAGTGGAACACGGCCCATGTGTTAAGCGCCGTTTTAGATGTCGTTGTGTTAATCGTTTTTTAAAAAGTATCCGTTTCTAACGTAGTTAGTTTTGTTTTGTTTAATAAATTTGTTCGAGTGTAACGGTGCTGTTGGAAAAATTTAACTCCCGGCGAACAGAAAAATACGGGTTGTCGTTGTGTTTAGCGTTTTTTAAAAAGTGTCCGTTTTGAACGTGGTTAGTTTCGTTTTGTTCATAAAATTATTTCGAGTCTGACGCTGCCATCAAAAAAATTTAACTCGTGACGAGCGGGAAGATACACGTTGTCGTTATGTTTAGCTTTTTTTTTTGAAAAGTGTCCGTTTTGCGTATAGTTAGTCCCGTTGGGTTCGTAAGATTTTTTCGAGTTGAACGGTGGTCTCTGAAAAATTTAACTTACACCGAGCGAGAAGATAGAACCCGTTATAAATTCGGGTGGAATTAGTTTCTTTTTTATTTTAATAAAATTATATATTTAAACTTTTTACCCCTGAAAAAGTGTAAACTTGAGGGGCCGTTGTGTAAATATAGTCGAAGTTAAGGGTAAGAGACCGTTTGTAATATGAACGCAAACTCAAAACGATAATGCGATATAACTGAAACGACGACATTCGCCACCACTTTTAGTATATAAATGTTAATGTTAATGTTAATGTTAATGTTAATGTTAATTAATGTTAATGTTAATGTTAATGTTAATTAATTAACAATAATATGCATATTCAAGTTTCTCTCTCAACCTTTTTACTATACCATCATCTTCTCTCGTTCACACCATTTCCTAACCTACAACTAATTAGTTAAAAAGCAGTGGTACTAACTAAATTATACTACATCCGTCCCACCACAAGTGTCTACATTTCTATTTTGGGATGTCCCATTACAAGTGTCCATATTGTACTTTTAACCAACGAGAAGAGGTTATTTTGGAGAGAGAAGATTTTTGATTTGTGGAGAATGACGTTGGTGAGATTTCCTAAAACTATGTGCAAAAAGTAAGTGGACATTTATAATGGGACGGAGGAGTATGAAATACAAATCAAATGTGATAATAGTTGATTATATAGGTAACAATGATCACAAAAGCTGTTGACAATAGTTTTTGTTGACAATAGTTAGTTTTTCAAGATTTTCTAACATTTGATTTGTGAAGTTATCCATCGCTAAAACGTCTCCTTTATCAACAAACGATTTGTCCGAAAAATATTAGCTAAATTTTCTACCAAATTTTTAATGTTAGTGGTAATGTTCATTTCTTCTTCTAACACCGATAATTGCAATGATTCCATCTTCCCAATTTGTTGTTCACTGAGTTTCACATGGTTAGTAATTAGCTGAATTTTAAAATCATATTATAGTGATTAGTATTAGACACAATTACTTATATGAAATGACATCTATTTTCATATGAGATGTTAGTAAATATACATATATTACATTACATATTTAGCTAAAAATAAAAATAGATATTAGTTGCATATCTTTATCCAATTTGACGGTCGGAATTCAGCAATCCACGCACGAAATTGTTTTACATGAGACGTCCGCAATCCAAAAAAAATAATACTGAATACATTGATTTTTGCTGCATTACTTTTTAGATTCGCTAATTAAATATAATGTTCCACGATATTTTTGTTTGTAGACTCAATATCCTTATCAGTACGTCGCAACATCAATGTCTTTTGAAGACCTATAACCATTTGATTGTGTCCTTGAAAGCATATATTGTAAATTTCTCTAAAGTTAACACGATCTGTGTAATAAATCAAGAATTTTTGAAATGATTAAGGTTTATATATTCGAGAACAATATCCGATAAGAACAATATTGTTACTTTGTAATGTTATCTGTAAATATTACCACGACTGGCGTCATGCATCTTGACTTCTTGTAAATAATAGATTCTAATTGTAGATATGACTATGAATAATTAAATTTTTAGTATATTATTATCATTATTATTATTATTATTATTATTATTATTATTATTATTATAATAAACTTAAAAGTTTTAAAACTTACAAAAAATTAGTGGGAAGCCTATAGACAATCTGGGCCCCCACACCTCTAGCAATAGCAAAACCTATCCTAGTAAAAATATGAGCAGCAGCACCGGCACCAATATCTTGCGCCATCGAACTCTTCTGAACCCGTTTTAGCAAAGAAACAGCCTCCTTCTCTAATTCCCCAAGGGAAGAAAATGAGAAAGGAATGAAACCATAACCAATCACCAGACAACTAGATTCGTACTTGACCCGCTTCCGACGAGCCGCATTAATCACAGCACGTCCAGGGGCAAAGTCAGAAAGCTCAGACTGTGTCAAAGGAGAAGACCCTGTCAAGTCAACACAAACATCGCGACCACAATCTCAGGAATAAAGTAACACATCTGCAGGTCTGAGGGCCCTGTCGTTCCCTCCAGACAACCCAATGTCAACCTCCTTTCTCGCTGAAATCCCAGATCGATAACAAACATCAACAAGGGAATCCCGGACAATATTATGTCGATGCTTAATACCCTCCATACCAGCACAAGACACCGCGTGATCCCCGAAAATATCCCCAGTAAAAACCCTTGAACAGGCAGAGCATGTAGTGACCCGAACTTTTCCATGTTTATATATATTAATTGAGATTGATATTTACATGATTAAATGTTTCCAACATGTTAAGCAATCAAACTTGTTAAGACTTGATTAATTGAAATATGTTTCATATAGACAATTGACCACCCAAGTTGACCGGTGATTCACGAACGTTAAAACTTGTAAAAACTATATGATGACATATATATGGATATATATATAGTTAACATGGTACTATGATAAGTAAATATATCATTAAGTATATTAACAATGAACTACATATGTAAAAACAAGACTACTAACTTAATGATTTTTAAACGAGACATATATGTAACGATTATCGTTGTAAAGACATTTAATGTATATATATCATATTAAGAGATATTCATACATGATAATATCATGATAATATAATAATTTAAAATCTCATTTGATATTATAAACATTGGGTTAACAACATTTAACAAGATCGTTAACCTAAAGGTTTCAAAACAACACTTACATGTAACGACTAACGATGACTTAACGACTCAGTTAAAATGTATATACATGTAGTGTTTTAATATGTATTTATACACTTTTGAAAGACTTCAATACACTTATCAAAATACTTCTACTTAACAAAAATGCTTACAATTACATCCTCGTTCAGTTTCATCAACAATTCTACTCGTATGCACCCGTATTCGTACTCGTACAATACACAGCTTTTAGATGTATGTACTATTGGTATATACACTCCAATGATCAGCTCTTAGCAGCCCATGTGAGTCACCTAACACATGTGGGAACCATCATTTGGCAACTAGCATGAAATATCTCATAAAATTACAAAAATATGAGTAATCATTCATGACTTATTTACATGAAAACAAAATTACATATCCTTTATATCTAATCCATACACCAACGACCAAAAACACCTACAAACACTTTCATTCTTCAATTTTCTTCATCTAATTGATCTCTCTCAAGTTCTATCTTCAAGTTCTAAGTGTTCTTCATAAATTCCAAAAGTTCTAGTTTCATAAAATCAAGAATACTTTCAAGTTTGCTAGCTCACTTCCAATCTTGTAAGGTGATCATCCAACCTCAAGAAATCTTTGTTTCTTACAGTAGGTTATCATTCTAATACAAGGTAATAATCATATTCAAACTTTGGTTCAATTTCTATAACTATAAAAATCTTATTTCAAGTGATGATCTTACTTGAACTTGTTTTCGTGTCATGATTCTGCTTCAAGAACTTCGAGCCATCCAAGGATCCATTGAAGCTAGATCCATTTTTCTCTTTTCCAGTAGGTTTATCCAAGGAACTTAAGGTAGTAATGATGTTCATAACATCATTCGATTCATACATATAAAGCTATCTTATTCGAAGGTTTAAACTTGTAATCACCAGAACATAGTTTAGTTAATTCTAAACTTGTTCGCAAACAAAAGTTAATCCTTCTAACTTGACTTTTAAAATCAACTAAACACATGTTCTATATCTATATGATATGCTAACTTAATGATTTAAAACCTGGAAACACGAAAAACACCGAAAAACCGGATTTACGCCGTCGTAGTAACACCGCGGGCTGTTTTGGGTTAGTTAATTAAAAACTATGATAAACTTTGATTTTAAAGTTGTTATTCTGAGAAAATGATTTTTATTATGAACATGAAACTATATCCAAAAATTATGATTAAACTCAAAGTGGAAGTATGTTTTCTAAAATGGTCATCTAGACGTCGTTCTTTCGACTGAAATGACTACCTTTACAAAAACGACTTGTAACTTATTTTTCCGACTATAAACCTATACTTTTCTGTTTAGATTCATAAAATAGAGTTCAATATGAAACCATAGCAATTTGATTCACTCAAAACGGATTTAAAATGAAGAAGTTATGGGTAAAACAAGATTGGATAATTTTTCTCATTTTAGCTACGTGAAAATTGGTAACAAATCTATTCCAACCATAACTTAATCAACTTGTATTGTATATTATGTAATCTTGAGATATCATAGACACGTATACAATGTTTCGACCTATCATGTCGACACATCTATATATATTTCGGAACAACCATAGACACTCTATATGTGAATGTTGGAGTTAGCTATACAGGGTTGAGGTTGATTCCAAAATATATATAGTTTGAGTTGTGATCAATACTGAGATACGTATACACTGGGTCATGGATTGATTCAAGATAATATTTATCGATTTATTTCTGTACATCTAACTGTGGACAACTAGTTGTAGGTTACTAACGAGGACAGCTGACTTAATAAACTTAAAACATCAAAATATATTAAAAGTGTTGTAAATATATTTTGAACATACTTTGATATATATGTATATATTGTTATAGGTTCGTGAATCAACCAGTGGCCAAGTCTTACTTCCCGACGAAGTAAAAATCTGTGAAAGTGAGTTATAGTCCCACTTTTAAAATCTAATATTTTTGGGATGAGAATACATGCAGGTTTTATAAATGATTTACAAAATAGACACAAGTACGTGAAACTACATTCTATGGTTGAATTATCGAAATCGAATATGCCCCTTTTTATTAAGTCTGGTAATCTAAGAATTAGGGAACAGACACCCTAATTGACGCGAATCCTAAAGATAGATCTATTGGGCCTAACAAACCCCATCCAAAGTACCGGATGCTTTAGTACTTCGAAATTTATATCATATCCGAAGGGTGTCCCGGAATGATGGGGATATTCTTATATATGCATCTTGTTAATGTCGGTTACCAGGTGTTCACCATATGAATGATTTTTATCTCTATGTATGGGATGTGTATTGAAATATGAAATCTTGTGGTCTATTGTTACGATTTGATATATATAGGTTAAACCTATAACTCACCAACATTTTTGTTGACGTTTAAAGCATGTTTATTCTCAGGTGAATATTAAGAGCTTCCGCTGTTGCATACTAAAATAAGAACAAGATTTGGAGTCCATGTTTGTATGATATTGTGTAAAAACTGCATTCAAGAAACTGATTTCGATGTAACATATTTGTATTGTAAACCATTATGTAATGGTCGTGTGTAAACAGGATATTTTAGATTATCATTATTTGATAATCTACGTAAAGCTTTTTAAACCTTTATTTATGAAATAAAGGTTATGGTTTGTTTTAAAAATGAATGCAGTCTTTGAAAAACGTCTCATATAGAGGTCAAAACCTCGCAACGAAATCAATTAATATGGAACGTTTTTAATCAATAAGAACGGGACATTTCAGAGCATGCCGTCGAGATAGAGAACAATGGAACACCTAACCGGTAGCACAACACACATCGGTAAGTCTTTGCGTTCATCGTCTGACCCAACCCCAAAATAGGGACTGCCCTTAGCCAAGCAGAGGTGTGATCACTCTGCTGTGATTTCCATAAGGCCGATTGTCGGGGAGATAACGAAAAAGTGGATTCTGCAGAAGCGGTAACCTTTGTGAAAAAAACATCTGCCAATTTCTTCATGAGTAATGGGGCAGCGACCTCACTCGGATTACCTAAAATATCAAACCCAACCGTTTCATTAAACAGACCCAATGCATCTTCAAAAGCACGACCAAGACCAACAATACCCGCATGCCGTAGGAGCTTGGTCTGCAATCCAGCAGACTGTAATCGAGAAGCCAGAAAAGCATAATGACGAACATCTCCCGCAGAATAAACACCAAGCCCTCCAAATGCAAATGGCAAGGTGGCAAGCCGCCACTGCCAATCACCAAACCCAGGCCCTGAAGCAGTAACAATACGCTCCAAGGAAGATCGAAGGGCTCCATCGAAAGCGCGTTGAGCCGCCTCAAATATACTAGGAGGACAAGTACGCAAGGAAAAGTAGAGTTTAGAAACTCCCGTACATGCCCAGCAACAACAACTCACACTGAGGATCATCAAGCTTAGCAACCTTATCCATAAGCGCAATGGACTTGGTCACCCTTTGCATCACCAGTTCACTACTAAAACTAGGATCGGAACTTGCGGGGGCCCCAAGCAACTTAACACCATTTAAAGGCCGAGCAATATTAGGAGGAAAGACACCTACTTGCCTGCTGCGAGGGTCCTCCGTAGGCCAGAAAATTTCTGTTTTTTCAACGTTGAGATGCAGCCCAAAACGAGGCCCATCCTCCATAATCAAATGCAAAACCTTCCCCACCACCAAAGTGTCCCCAATAATAGTACCATCATCCAAATACCACGCCTGAAGACAAACCTCAAAATTATCTCTGATTTTAGAAACCAAGGGTTGTAGGACCAAAGCAAAAAGCAGCGGACCAAGGGGATCACCCTGTTGCACCCCCTGAGAAGACCATAATGTGTGGTTCCCATAATACAATCTGGCTGAATTAGAGTAGCAAAATTCAACCCACCGAGAAATGCTCGGACAAAGGCGGTGAACTTCACGTAACATGACCGTACGATCAACTACATTGAAGGCATTTTGAAAATCAACTAATAACATAGAGAGGCCAACATCAGAGCCACAATCCTCAATCAGCCGATTCACAGCATGAAGAATAGCCTCACCACCTGAAGAAACACCAACACCAAACTGAAGACCATCGAAGTAACTTCCCAAAGACTGGCCAACCATAGCAGCGCCAACCTTCGAAACAAGACGTCGCCAAACAGTACCCACAGCTATAGGACGACGACAGTTGGCATCCCTTTTCACACAATGATTTTTCATCTTCTCCCTCTCAACTAGAACCAACATACAAAAAAACACCAAACTTCAGGGGGCTAAAACGTAAATTTCTTAAAATAAAATAAAAATTCCACCCACACCCTTCGACAGCCTGTATCTTCCTCCTTACTCCGAGTTAAATTTCACCGACCATTCCGTTAAACCAGAAATATTTTTGCGAACAAAACGAAACTAACTACGTTCGAAACAGACACTTTTTAAAAAACGCTAAACACAACGACAACCCCTATCTTCCCGCTCGCCGCGAGTTAATTTTTTCCGACAGCTCCGTCAGACTCGAAATAATTTTATGGACAAAACGATACTAACTACATTCGAAACGGACACTTTTTAAAAAACGCTAAACACAACGACGGCCCGTATCTTCCTACTCGCCGCGTGTTAAATTTTTCCGCCAGCACCGTCAGCCTCGAAATAATTTTATCAACAAAACGAAACTAACTACGTTTGAGCCGAACAGATTTTAAAAAACACTAAAGACGACGACACCAACAACGACGCATAACACATGGGCGGTTTCCCTTATGTAAATAAAACTGCGTTAAATATGAATTCACCGGCCGAAAGTCCCCGCCGCATCGCGCGGGCCGGAACAGACTAGTTATTATTATTATTATTACTAGTGTGTAATGCCCGTGCATTGCACGTAGTAGGCAATGTTTCATTTTCAGGTTAATAAGCTTAGTTTGTAAGATAAAGCACTGAATAATGATTAACAGCATAAAACATGAGAGGGTGTTTTTGTTTTCATCCAGCGTCAAGGGAAGTCAACAATACACAGAACCAACAAATAATAAGTATTGAATTGAGAGTGCAAGGTACAGGTAATATCGAGTATAAGTAGATATCGACTGTCATGTATCAACTGAATAAATTTATTGATAGTAAACGTGAAGGAAAATAGTTTTTTGTTGGTTCATTACTACGGAGCAAAGAAAACCAGTGCTGAAGGCATGTTTGTAAATGCTATGTAGGGAGCATCAGTGGACGGTAAGGGAATTCAAAATAGACATCTTCTACTGGATTTGGCTATGGAGATCATGCATAAATTTACCCTGCAATGAACACGTGTAGGCTGTAATTAATGATCAGATAACAATAATTTTTCTACAATTGACAATGTACGCCAATGATATATGTAAAATGGGGTAACTAATCACAACGAAATATTGATTCGTCGACACAACCTGGGAATTCTAAAACACTGCAAACGAATATCAGATGTGAATAAGTAATAGGCATCTGATGTTGAATAATTTTCAAAGTTTACACGTACATAAAAAGCGACAAAGCAGTCCATGTAACCTGCGACTTAGCGGACTGAGACAGATTACCTGCAAAGAAAGTCAGGGAATAATGTTATTGCTATAATGAGAATCGGGTAATTGGCGTTTAAAGGATTTAACTAAATCTACATCGCATGTGAAAGTGCTAGAAAAGTTGTCTCTTCTAAGGATCAGGCAGGCTGCACGTCCCCCCACCCCCCCTTTTTTCTTTTCTTTTTTTGACTGGTTGTAACTGGATGGGGCTATGTAGGCTGAGGTAGGCTGCACGATTCTCTTTTTTTTTCTTTTTTTTTTGCGTGTTTTTTTTACTGTCTTTAACTGGATACGGCTATGTAGAAGATGCATAAATTTAACCTGCAACGAAAACGGGTAGGCTGAAATCAATGAGCAGATAACAATATTTTTTTTACAATTGACTATCCCTAAAAACTAATGTCAGATGAGAATAAATAATAGGCATTTGATGTTCAATAATTTTGAAACATTAGACGTACGTAAAAAGGGATAAACCAGTCCATCTCTGTTCTAAGCCTGAGTCAGGCTGCACGATTCCCTTTTTTTTTACTGTCTTTAACTGGATGCGGCTATGTAGAAGATGCATAAATTTAACCTGCAATGAACACGGGTAGGCTGATATCAATGAGCAGGTAACCATTTTTTTTTTTTTTTTACAATTGACTATCCCTAAAAACAATGTCAGTTGGGAATAATTAATAGGCATTTGATGACATTAGACGTACGGAAAAAGGGAGAACCCAGTCCATCTAACCCGCCAATCAGTGATTCGACACAAATCACCTACAAATAAAGTCAGGGGATACTGTTAATGGTATAATTAGAGGTGGGTAATTGTCTTTCAAAGTATTTAACTAAATTTACATAGCATGTATAAGTACTTGAAAACTTTTCTATTCCAAGGGTCAGGTAGACTTGACGTTTCCCTTTTTTTTTCACTGTGTTGCGGAGAAAGAGGTGCAAACAGCATTAGTATAGCAGATTATATGATTGGTTTAGGCTGACCTTTAAATGTTTGGAGATATGTTCGGAAAAACTTCCTTGTACACCACATTTCTGGTGTGGTGTGGCAACGCTTCAGGGTTGTCATTCACTATGAGTATTTTGAGGCCATCTGGGTTGGTTACCCTTGAAAGAGCGACATATAGTTGACCGTGGCTGAAGACGGGTTTAGGTAAATAAACACCTACAAATTGGAGTGTTTGACCTTGGCTTTTGTTAATCGTCATTGCATAGCAGGGTTTTATGGGAAATTGTATCCTTTCCATAATGAACGGCCATTTTGATTCGGTAGAAGTGAGGACTATCCTTGGTATAATATCCATGGTTCCTATGTGTGAGCCGGTTATAACCCTAGCATATAGGACAAATTTCTGAAACTCAGTTATAATTAATCGGGTTCCATTACACAGACCAGCGCTTGGGTTTATGTTACGTAAAAGCATGACAGGTTGCCCTATTTTTAGTTTGAGCTTGTGCGGAGGGACACCTGGGAAGTTCAACTTATTTAAGAATTCAACTGGGTATGATTGATGTTGCTCTAATGCGTCAGTGGAACCTTTGCAAATTTCATCTGAGCTTTTATAGTTTTTTTTTTTTTGCACCATTTAGCCGTTTAAAGATATGCTTGTTAATCTCAGTGACATCATCATTTCTCGGGGTTAAAATTGCGCGTTCACGCAAATAATCTTCGTCGGTTTGTTTTAGGCTGAACTCCGGGAAAATAGCATCAACAATGGATTCATTTGGGCTTGGGTCCGGGCTTAGAAGGAACTCTTCTGGAATTTCAATCCATGTTGGTTCGTCCTCACCTTCTTTTGCATGCACAGGTAGTTTACCATCTCCTATATCTAGAACCCATTTGTTGAACAATTGCTTGCGAGTGTCAATCGTGCCATCACTGGTGTATTCATTCACTCTCATTATCCGTGATAGTGTATGAATTTGACAGAATTTCCATAGGTCGGATCGGTTGATGCAAGCTTTTACCACCTCTTGCCTTTTGCCTTTTGGTATCACGGGTAAAATCTGTCGAAAGTCTCCCCCAAGTAAAATAGGCATACCTCCAAAGAGTTTTCGTCTATTTTCTTCGGCTTTAGCGCCCAGAATATCTAGCAATGTTTTGTCCAATGCTTCAAAAGCGTATCGCTGAGTCATTGGAGCTTCATCCCATATTATCAGTCTATTTTCATGGAGTAGTGCAGCCAAATGTGTGTTTTTTTTTTTACCGCATGTGCTATTTTCCAACAATTCAAGGGGGATCACAAATCTGCTGTGTGCAGTCCTGCCACCTGGTAATAGCAAGGAAGCTATTCATGTATTTTATAAGAAGTATTCAGCAGCTAATGTAAAGATATGTATAGGTAGTAAAAAAATTAATATGGTAACTGATTAGGTAGAGTATGAATACCTGATGAAGAAACGACAAGTACAATCATTCGTTCTGACCTTAACTTGGTAAGGAAGGTGTTGTATAAGAAAATTTTCCCCGTGCCCCCGGCCCGTACACAAAAAACAGGCCACCTGCTTGTGCATTTACGGCTCCAATAACGCTTTCATACACTTTAAGCTGATCAGGGTTCAAAGAGCTTTAAAGGCTGTCATGGACGGTCTTCAACTCTTCTATGTTGTAGTTTAACTCTTCTCGGATTAAACGATTGTCTAGATGGCTTATGAGGGATGGATCTGGTTGGGGCAGGTCTGGAAAATCTGATAATGCCTTGCCATTTTTGTTTAAAAGCATTTGTATTTCTGCTAAGCAATAATTTTGAATCTGTGCCTCCGTGAGAATCATATCTGGATACCTTAACTGTATTCGTTTTTTATGCAGGAAGTCATCCGATAATGCTTCGCAGATGATAATTCTAAAAACGAACATATATTTCATAGCATTATCCCTCAAGAAAGACAAGCTTTTAGTTGCAATTGTTCTATTTACAAGTGATATTCGTTTAAATAATAAAAGGTGAAGACAAAAGACAGATTCGACGAATTGAAGATGCAAACGACCAAAAAGCTCAAAAGTACAAAGTACAATCAAAGTGGTTCCAATTATTGATGAGAAACGTCTCAAAATTACAAGATTACAAGATACGAAACGCAAAGTACAAGATATTAAATTGTACGCAAGGACGTTCGAAAAATCGGAACCGGGACCAGAGTCAACTCTCAACGCTCGACGAAACGGAATAAAATTACAAGTCAACTATGCACATAAATATAATATAATATTTAAAAAATTCTTAAAATTATTCATATATTATATTTATTTATTAAATCCGTCGGCAAGAAAGAAAACAAAGTAACCTGAGCTGGAAAAAGTGGCCATGCGATCGCATGGCCTGGAAGCACATTTTCCATGCGATCGCATGGAAGTAGGTGACAGGCCACAAGCTATAAATTTAGCGGTTTTGGCTCAGTTTATAACCATCTTTTCTCTCTATCTCACTCGTATAATATATATATATATATATATATATATATATATATATATATATATATATATATATATATATATATATTTTAATTTTAATTTTAATTTTAATTCTAATAATAAGGGTATGTTAGCGAATATTGTAAGGGTGTAAGTCGAAATTCTGTCCGTGTAACGCTACGCTATTTTTAATCACTGTAAGTTATGGTTAATGTTATTTTTAAATTAATGTCTCGTAGCTAAGTTATTATTATGCTTATTTAAGACGAAGTAATCATGATGTTGGGCTAAAATATTTAAAATTGGGTAATTGGGCTTTGTACCATAATTGGGGTTTGGACAAAAGAACGACACTTGTGAAAATTAGACTATGGACTATTAATGGGCTTTATATTTGTTTAACTAAATGATAGTTTGTTAATTTTAATATAAAGATTTACAATTGGACGTACCTATAAATAACCATATACACTCGATCGGACACGATGGGCGGGATATTTATATGTACGAATAATCGTTCATTTAACCGGACACGGGAATGGATTAATAGTTAATAGACTTATTAAAACAGAGGTGAATTATGTACAAGGATACTTGGCATAATTGTTAACAAAGTATTAAAACCTTGGGTTACACGCAGTCGATATCCTGGTGTAATTATTAAACAAAATATTAAGACCTTGTTACAGTTTAAGTCCCCAATTAGTTGGAATATTTGACTTCGGATATAAGGATAATTTGACAAGGACACTCGCACTTTAAATTTATGTCCGATGGACTGTTATGGACAAAAACCAGACGGACATATTGAATAATTCAGGACAAAGGACAATTAACCCATGGGAATAAACTAAAATCAACACGTCGAACATCATAATTACGGAAGTTTAAATAAGCATAATTCTTTTATTTTCATATTTAATTGCACTTTTAATTATCGCACTTTTATTTATTGTCATTATATTTAATTGCACTTTTAATTATCGTACTTTTTAATTATCGCAATTTTATTTTATCGCACTTTTATTTATCGCAATTTCATTTTACTTTACGCTTTAAATTAAGTCTTTTATATATTTAATACTTTACATTAGGTTTTAACTGCGACTAAAGTTTTAAAATCGACAAACCGGTCATTAAACGGTAAAAACCCCCTTTTATAATAATAATACTACTTATATATATTTTTGTATTTTTACAATTATAAGTTAAAACTAATATAGCGTTGAACTAGTTTAAGTATCCCTGTGGAACGAACCGAACTTACTAAAAACTACACTACTGTACGATTAGGTACACTGCCTATAAGTGTTGTAGCAAGGTTTAGGTATATCCATTCTATAAATAAATAAATCACTTGTGTAAAATTGTATCGTATTTAATAGTATTTCCTTGTAAAAATATAACTATTTTATACACCACCTCGCACACATCAAGTATTTTTGGCGCCGCTGCCGGGGACAGTTAAACGCCGGAAGCGAAACGTTATCTAAAAAAAAAAGATTTTTAGTTTACTTTTGTAAAAATACGTTTTTGTATAAATACGTTTTAATATAAAAATATAAAAATATAAAAATAAAAAAAATCTATATATTTGTTGTTAAGAGTTATTAAAAATTTATAAAAGTATTTTTATATTAGTTTTTAAAATTAAATTTTTATTTAAGTTATTTATATTTTATTTAATCTAAAACAGAAAACAGAAAAAAAAAAAAAACACTCGAGGCCCGGTACTGTAGCAGCCCATATACTGGCCCGAAACCCTAGCTCATGCGACCGCATGAGCCCGAAGGCAAAAATTCATGCGATCGTATGAAGTGAACTGACACGCCACAGTTGACCTGGTACTGCATTAATTACGGAGTAATAATAATTATTATTATTATTAAACCCTAATTAGGGTATTATTATTATATTATTTAGTTTTAATTTTATTATTTTGTATTATTTTGTATTATTTTAGTTTTATTAATATATAAAATTAATAGTTTTATAAAATAAATAATATAAAAATAATATTTTTTTTGTACTTTTTACAACTTAAAGTTTATTTTTATATTTTGTATCTTTTTATTCGTTTTAAGCATAATTTTTGTATTTTTTTTCGCTCGTAATTAATTTTAAGTCATAGTTTTTGCCATAGTTATTTTTATTTCTAGATTTTTAGGCTTTGCCGTAAAATCCCTTAAGTGATTTTTCTTTAGACTAAGATTTAGGTGCTTTAGAATTTTGCGACATCGTTTTTAATTTTTTAGTCCCTTTTTAAGTAATTGTCGTTTTGGATATAGTATTTCTCTAAGCTTTAATATTTTAGACGTAACTTTTAATTCTTAGTTTTTAGTTCCTTTTTAAGTTTCGACGCGCTACTTTCTTATTTTTATTTTTCGACGCCTATTATTTTTTTTCCGACTTTTTATTTTTCGACATTTTTCGACGCGCTTCTTTCTTATTTTTCGCCACTCTAGTTTTTAGGACTTAGATTTTTTTCTATTTCTTCTCTAAAATTTCTTTAAATTTCAACGAAAAATTATTTTAAGCGGTTAAATTGATAGACATCCTAAATTTTCTGGTTCGTAGTAATAGTTGGATTTGTTAGTGGCTGAGTTGTGAGCTTCCGATTTAAAGGGTTCTGGCTCCCTGCTGCATCTATTGGCTATTCGAAACGTGGACAAAAGCAGAAAAGTCTGTTAATTTGATAACTTATATAATTTTTATCTTTTATAACTAATAGGATATTCAGTGAATGCACCGAGCAAAACGTTCACCACCTTTTGTACGTTCACCACCTGTAACTCGATCAAGACATCTAGCAAAAATTGTCGCCGTTGATTTTTGTTTAGAATCGTCATCCAGTCGACCAAGTACTCCAATTCAAATTTCCGATAATCCATTTTTTGAACCCGACCTCACAATTGAGAATCCGGAGGATATTCAGGGACAATTCAGAGATCCTGAACCATTAATCTTTCCTCCGGAACCACCAATCATTCAAACAGAGATTGTTGAGGAACCTACCATTAAATCAGAGTCCTTTAGTGATTCAGATTCAACAAATTCAATCATGAAAAATTTGGAACCTCTAAGTATGGAAGACCGAATGAGAGCTAAACGCACTGGCCAAGGTCACCCAATTACTCAACCAGACATTAATGCGCCAAATTATGAAATCAAAGGAAAAATTCTACACATGGTAACTAATCAATGCCAATTCAGTGGTGCGCCGAAGGAAGATCCAAATGAACATCTTCGTACCTTTAATAGGATCTGCACTCTATTTAAAATAAGAGAAGTGGAGGATGAACAGATATATCTCATGTTATTTCCCTGGACTTTAAAGGGAGAAGCCAAAGATTGGTTAGAATCGTTACCTGAAGGGGCGATTGATACATGGGACGTCTTAGTTGAAAAATTTCTTAAACAATTCTTTCCGGCATCTAAAGCCGTGAGACTTCAAGGAAAAATAGTTACGTTCACACAAAAGCCAAATGAAACTATATATGAGGCGTGGACAAGATTTGGAAAGTTATTAAGAGGATGTCCGCAACATGGTTTAGACACTTGTCAAATAGTACAAATATTCTACCAAGGATGCGACATCACTACAAGGAAAGACATCGATATAGTAGCTGGTGGTTCCATTATGAAGAAAACCGCAACTGACGCTTACAAAATTATTGATAACACTGCTTCCCACTCACATGAGTGGCACCAAGAAAAAGATATCGTTTGATCATCTAAAGCAGCTAGAGCAGATTCTAGCCATGACTTCGATTCCATTTCTGCAAAGATAGATGCTGTCGAGAGACGAATGGAAAAGATGACTAAAGATATCCACTCAATACGAATTAGTTGTGAGCAGTGTGGAGGACCACATTTGACAAAAGATTGTCTCAGTATTGAACTAACAATGGAACAAAGAGAGAATGTTTCATACATAAACCAAAGGCCTGGAAATAATTATCAGAATAATTATCAACTGCCAAGACCAATCTACAATCAAAATCAGAACTATAACCGAAATATTCCATACAACAACCAACAAGGTCCTAGCAATCAACAAGTATCCAATAATACTTACAATCAGCAAAGACCTATTTTTCAAAATAAACCACCACAAACCGATGATAAAAAGCCAAATTTAGAAGATATGATGTCGAAGCTAGTTGAATCTCAAACACAGTTTTTCACATCTCAGAAACAAACCAATGAACAAAATGCTCAAGCATTTAGAAATCAACAAGCTTCTATTCAAAATCTGGAACAAGAAGTGAGCAACCTAGCAAGGTTGATAGGTGAAAGAAAACCGGGAAGTCTACCTAGTGATACAAATGCAAACCCCCGGAATGAAACAGCTAAAGCCATTACCAAAACAAGTGGTGTTACAATTAAACCACCTGAAATGCCTGTAATTTCTGATGAAGCTATTCCTACTCCACAAGAACCACAACCTGAACAAGATAAGGAAACATAACCGGTAGTTGAAAAAGTTTATGAAGATAACACAGTTAAGGCTAAACCTTATGTTAAACCATACCAACCACAGCTTCCTTACCCGAGTAAAATGAGAAAAGAAAGACTAGAAGCCGAGCAATCCAAATTCTTGGATATGTTTAAAGAAATAAATGTAAATCTTCCTTTCATTGATGTAATTTCAGGAATGCCTGGATATGCTAAATTTCTGAAAGATCTAATCACAAATAGAAAGAAAATGGAAGAACTCTCGGCTGTTACTATGAATGCTAATTGTTCTGCAGTGCTGTTGAATAAGATACCAGAAAAACTTTCAGAACCAGGAAGTTTCACAATTCCATGTTTTCTGGGTAGTCTTAGTTCAATAGAAGCATTGACAGACTTAGGTGCTAGTATAAATTTAATGCCGTATTCAATATACGCTAAACTAGACCTTGGAGAATTGAAACCAACACGAATAAGTATACAACTAGCCGATCGATCAGTAAAATATCCTAGAGGGATAATGGAGAACATGCTAGTTAAAGTTGGTACTGTGATGATCCGGGAATTTCCGACCAAATTTAAACTTTAATCTTTATATGTTTCCGACACGATAAGCAAAAATCTGTAATGTTGAGTCTCGAAAGTTTTAAAATTCTATATTCATGTTATTAATTACCCTTCGACTATGCTCAACAATTCACGAACAATTGTTGGTAACTAAATATGTATATATATATATATATATATATATATATATATATATATATATATATATATATATATATATATATATATATATATATAAATGTAAGTATATATAATAAATTGAAAATTTTAAAATTCAATTCAAACATTAAATTAAAGATGTAAAATAAGACATAAAATAATTAAGTTGTACTTAAAATGGATTTATATTTAAATATATGATTTCTATAAATAATTAATATTATATGTATATTGTAATATATATGAAATTTATAAATATTAAAAATTCACTAAAATTTAATATATTATATATGATTCTTAGATATTAAAATAATTAATAAAATATAATACAAGTTAAAATATAGTTGTTATAGTAATATTATTACTTTTACTATCATGATAAATATTAATATTAATATTAATATAAGTATTATTAATAATATTATATATGCATGAAATTTGATACATTTGATTTGTTATATTATTATTAACATTAATATCATCATTGTTAATGTCATTATTATTATAATTAATAGTAAAAATTATAATGATTTTAATGAATATTAATATTATTATTAGATATTATTAAATGCATTAAAAACTATTATTATTAATTGTTATTATTATTAATATTAATATTGTTATTAGAAAATAATACCTTTTATTATTATTAACATTAATAATATAATTATTATCATTTTTATTATTATTAGTATCATTATTATTTATTATATTATTAATATAATTATTATTATTACTATTATATTTACTAAATAATAAGATTTAGAATCAAACTTACAGCTAATCTGATTGAAATTTGTTACACATCCTTATCACATTTTATTCCATTAATATCTGATGCAAATTGTTAAACAGAATCAAACAAAAATTGAGTACAATCTGTTTCATGTCGTTGTCAATTGTTTTTTGTTTATTTCATTGATTGATTAAATTGTCGATTTCACTTGCTATAACACAACCAATTAAACCATGATAATAGAGGAGAGCCTTTCAGTACTTTCATGATCATAATCAATTAAAACCATTACAGCTATTATCTAAATAAATTTATCAAAGAAAAGTTCTAAAAATCGTCGATCCCCCTGTTCTAACTTCATTTTATAAAAAGCTCGAATGCGAATCCCATTTCAAAAAGTAATAATGCAGTCCTGTTAGAATTTATTTACTCTATCTTTCTGCAAAATTGGAGGTTCCAATTCCTTTTATTGAATCTAAATTTTCAAGTCAAAGTTCGGGTTTTTAAAAGTCAAAGATCGTGTTCATCGTAAAATTCGAATTATGTTTGATGTTTATGGTCAAATTGAGGATGGAGATAGTTTCTAGGAATCGTTTACAACTTCTTTCATATTATAAATTTTATCTAAAATGATCTAGATTTCGAAATTTGGATTTGAGTTTCTTTTTTTTTCTTTTTTTTTTTTTTTTGCAAACCAGTTCCAGTTATTCAATATGTATATTTTTTTTTTCATTCTGTTAATGTAAATTCGCAACTAAAGGTTAACATTATTTAAGTTTTAAAAATAAATCAAATTTTTAGTTGATGTTGGGAATGGATTGATGGTCGACGGGGGGGATCAGGAGGGAGAAGAAGAACAGGTTATTCATACGGGTTATATTTATTTAAAATCGATTTAATTCAGAAAAACTAAATTGGTGCAATGGTTAATGGTGTTTCGGGTTTAGCTAGATGTTGCGGGTTCGAGCCCGGGCGTGGTCTGTTATCTTTTTGAAACACATTTTTTTTGAGGTAGCCTTTTTATTTATTTATTTATTATTATTATTATTATTATTATTATTATTTTTATTATTATTATTATTATTATTATTATTATTATTATTATTATTATTATTATTATTATTATTATTATTATTATTATTATTGTTATTGATAATATTAGTTGTATTGTCAAAAATTATTAATTACTAATATTATTACTAATTATTACATAGGTATTATTATTATTATAAGTTATGATCATTGCTATTATTATTAGTATTATCATTATTTTGAACCTAATACAAATTACCAATATAAATATTATTATTAGTATCGTTTTATAAATTGATAGTATTATTATGGTTATTATCAACAAAAGTAATTGTAATAAGAATCATTACTGACGTTATCGTTATTTTCATTAATATTAGTATTAGTATTATTTTCGTAACTAATAGTATATTTATTATTATTACTAAAAAAAAGTGTCATTATTATCAAAATCATTATTCTCATTACCAATCTATTAAATTGTTCACTTTATTAAAAACTACTATTATTATTATCATTATTATGAAACATATTATAAAAATTATCATCAATATTATCATTTATAGAATTAGTAATACTATTATCATGGTTATGAGATTCATTATAAAAACTATCTTTAATAATATCATATATATAATTATTAACACTATCACTATTATTATTATCCTTAAATCAGAAATATTATAATTAATATTTTTGCAAACAAAAGATATTTATATATATATATATATATATATGTATATATATATATATATATATATGTATATATATATATATGTATATATATATATATATGTATATATATATATATATTTATATATATATATATATATATATATATATATATATATATATATATATATATATATATAAGTATATTACAATTTCATAATAATATGTTTTATTATATATCAAAGAAGCATTATAATACATTATAAGTATTAATAAAAATCGTATATAAATATTAATCAAAATACATAACTAAATATATATATATAAATGTGTTCAATTACAACTATGAATTTTAATAAATATATGAATAATATAGGTTCGTGAATTCGAGGTCAACCATGCATTTGTTCAATATCGTTATATGTATTTTTACTACAAAATACATTAGGTGAGTTTCATTTTCCTTTTTACCCTTTACATTTTTGGGCTGAGAATACATGCGCAACTTTTATAACTGCTTTACGAAATAGACACAAGTACCTTAACTGCATTCTATGATAGAATTATCTGGGATTGGGGTTGATTATTATGACACGCATTAGCCCCCGGTTTCCATTAGAGCGTATGAGCTCCCGAGCCGGGTGGATGGTTTATTATTTATGACATTTTGGCACCGGTTGTCCTATATTTTATAAACATGTGTTCAGCCGTGGGGTGTAAAGACCGGCACAGCGGTTCTATATTTTGAAGGCACATGTATTCAGCCGTGGGGTGAAAGACCGGCACAGATGGTTACTATTATATTTTGAATCCTCACCAGGTGTTCTTCATATGAAAGATATTTTTTGTGCAGTTGGAATGGGACTTCTGCACGTTTTATAATATTTAAAATCTTGTGGTCTATTAAAATGATGAAAATGAAATGATTACTATAAACTAATGAACTCACCAACCTTTTGGTTGACACTTGAAAGCATGTTTATTCTCAGGTTTGAAAGAAATCTTCCGCTGTGCATTAGCTCATTTTAAGGATATTACTTGGAGTCATTCATGACATATTTCAAAAGACGTTGCATTCGAGTCGTTGAAGTTCATTAGAGATTATTATTAAGTAAATGACGGATTAGGTCATTTATAGATTGAATATTATGAAATGGTATGCATACCTGTCAACTTTCGATGAAATGAAAGTTTGTCTTTTAAAAAAAACGAATGCAATGTTTGTAAAATGTATCATATAGAGGTCAAGTACCTCGCGATGTAACCAACTATTATGAATCGTTTATAATCGATATGGACTTTGTCCGGATGGATTAGGACGGGGCGTTTCAGGTACCTTAGTATTTCCAGTAGATTTTGTTATTCTGGACATGGAAGAAGATTCTCGAGTTCCTCTCATATTTGGAAGACCATTCTTAAACACGGCTAAAGCAATAATAGACATGTTTGGTAAGAAACTGACCCTAAGTATAGAGGACGAGAGTGTTAATTTTTCAGTTGATAGAGCAATGCAACAACTGCAATCTGCAGATGATACATGTTATTATATTCAAACTATAGATTCACATGCAGAATTGTTAGAAGAATTTCCAGAATTACAAGGAACAGGAGAATGTTCTTTAGGAGAAGGAACTGAACCAATTGATGAAGCTGAAATGTTAGCTACACTTATCAACAGAAGAAATTCAAATGCTAAAAGAAGAAGACAGATATCGATATAAATCATCGATAGAAGAACCTCCGAAATTAGAGTTAAAGCCACTTCCAAACCATTTGGAATACGCTTATTTAAATGATGAATCTGAATTATCTGTAATAATATCGTCTTCTCTTACTGAAAATGAGAAATCACAACTCATTTCTGTGTTGAAAGCTCATAAACCAGCCATTGCATGGAAGATTCATGATATTAAAGGAATAAGTCCTTCGTATTGCACACATAAAATCCTTATGGAAGAAGGTCATAAAACGTATGTGCAACGCCAACGAAGACTAAATCCTAATATGCAAGATGTAGTTAAAAAAGAAATTATTAAACTGCTAGATGCAGGTTTAATTTATCCAATTTCTGATAGTCCATGGGTAAGCCTAGTTCAATGCGTGCCTAAGAAAGGTGGCATGACTGTCATTACAAATGAGAAAAATGAGCTTATTCCTACTAGGACTGTAACAGGATGGCATGTATGTATTGATTATAGAAAATTAAATGACGCCACCAGAAAATATCACTTTCCCTTACCTTTTATTGATCAAATGTTGGAAAGATTAGCCGGAAATAATTACTATTGTTTTCTTGATGGTTTTCCGGATATTTTCAAATTCCATTAACACCCGAGGACCAAGAGAAAACCACGTTCACGTGCCCTTATGGTACTTTTGCTTACAAACGCATGCCATTTGGACTTTGCAACGCCCCTGCAACCTTTCAAAGGTGCATGATGGCGATTTTTCACGACATGATAGAAGAATGCATGGAAGTTTTCATGGATGACTTTTCAGTCTTCGGTGATACATTTGAATCATGTCTAGCTAATCTTGAACGAATGCTGATTAGATGCAAACAATCAAATCTAGTTCTTAATTGGGAGAAATGCCATTTCATGGTTAAAGAAGGCATCGTTCTTGAACATAAAATTTCAAAAGAAGGAATTGAAGTGGATAGAGCTAAAGTAGATGTAATTGCTAAACTTCCATATCCCACCAATGTTAGAGGAGTTAGGAGTTTTCTAGGGCATGCCAGTTTTTATCGACGTTTCATAAAAGATTTTTCTAAAATTGCCACTCCTATGAATAAACTCCTAGAAAAAGATGCTCCATTCATCTTTTCAGATGAATGCATCAAATCTTTTAATATTCTTAAAGAGAAAATCACTAATGCGCCGATCATGATAACACCAAATTGGAATCTACCGTTTGAACTAATGTGCGATGCAAGTGATTTTGCAATGGGAGCCGTTTTAGGACAAAGGATTGAAAAACGATTTCAACCTATATATTATGCTAGTAAGATGTTACAAGGAGCACAAATGAACTATACAACTACTGAAAAAGAACTCCTTGCTATTGTCTTTGCTTTTGATAAATTTCGTTCATATCTCGTTCTAGCAAAAACGGTGGTCTATACGACCATTCTGCTCTTAGATACCTATTTTCGAAACAAGATGCCAAACCAAGATTAATCTGTTGGATCTTACTCTTACAAGAGTTCGATATTGAAATCCGAGATAAAATAGGAGCAGAAAATCTCGTCGCTGATCATCTTTCTCGTCTTGAAAATCCCGAATTAGAAGTTCTAAATGAATCGGCCATACAAGACAACTTTCCTGATGAATATCTATTGAAGATAGAATATAATGAAATTCCATGGTTTGTAGACTATGCAAACTATTTAGTATGTGGATTCCTTGAAAAAGGATTATCGTACCAAAAACGAAAGAAATTCTTCATTGATATAAAACACTATTTCTGGGAAGATCCACATCAGTTTAAAAAGTTGTCCAGATGAAATAATACGCCGATGTGTATTCGGAGATGAAGCTTGTCAAATCTTAAACCATTGTCATACAGGACCAACAGGAGGGCATTATGGGCCTCAACTAACAGCAAGAAAAGTTTATGATGCTGGATTCTATTGGCCTACAATTTTCAGAGACGCACACCTTCTTTGCAAATCCTGTGATGCATGTCAAAGAGCCGGAAAAATAAGTCAACGTGATGAAATGCCACAAAATGTCATTCAAGTATGTGAAGTATTTGACATTTGGGGTATTGAATTTATGGGTCCATTTCCAAAATCTCATAATAATCTCTATATTCTCGTAGCCATTGATTACGTATCTAAATGGGCGGAAGCACAAGCTCTCCTAACTAACGATGCACGAATTGTAGTCAACTTTTTAAAATGTCTTTTTTCAAGATTTGGAACACCGAAAGCTTTAATAAGTGATCGGGGTACTCATTTCTGTAATAATCAACTTGAGAAAGTTCTTAAAAGATATGGAGTAACTCATAAAATCTCCATCGCATATCATCCACAGACAAGTGGACAAGTTAAAAATACCAACCGAGCTTTAAAACATATTCTAGAAAAAATCGTAGTATCAAATCTGAAGGAATGGTCCATTAAATTGGAGGATGCACTCTGGGCTTTTAGAACAGCCTACAAAACTCAATTGGAACCACACCTTTTAGACTTGTTTATGAAAAAGCATGTCATCTTCCAGTAGAAATTGAACACAAAGCATTTTGGGCTTTGAAGACATGTAATATTGATTTACATGAAGTTGGACGTCTACGGTTAAGTCAACTAAAAGAATTAGAAGAATTGAGATATGAAGCATACGAAAATTCATTAATCTATAAAGAAAGAACGAAGAAATGGCATGATAAAAGAATCAGAAGTTCAAAAGAATTTAAAGAAGGAGACAGAGTTCTTCTTTTCAATTCATGATTCAAGCTATTTCCTGGAAAATTGAAATCAAGATGGTCTGGACCATTCATAGTCAAAAGAGTTTTCCCATACGGAACGATAGAATTAATAAATTCAAATGGGATTGAATTTAAGGTTAATGGTCACAGAGTTAAACACTACATAGATAGTCCGATGGAAGTCGACAACGAAGTTAATCACAATTTCGACACCACAGCTAACTAAGTGTGGGGAGAATCAAGTCTTTAAAGGATAATATGTATTTCTGTTAGAGTTAGATTTTCTGTTTTCGTGTAGTTCTCGAAAATGGAACCCGAATGGTCTTTCCCTAGCAGACCCTAAAGAACTAGTCTTCTCCCCCCATTCTGAATTTTTATTTTTTTAGGTTTTTACGAAATGAAGACTGCCTGAGAACTAAACCATGGTCTAATGCTACACGCTTTGATCACTAAACGTAATAATGACACACTTCCGAGTGAAATAGTATCAGTAATCAGAGAAAGATTGGACGGAGTAAGAAAAGAATCCAGATGCGAAGATAATAAGTTACAATTTGGTAAAGGAAAATCAAAATCCGCAGCGAAAAGAAGTGCACGACACCTTGAAAGATGTCACAAATGCGGAAAATGGTCATATGGAGGTAAATGTTCAAATAATCAAACCTATTCAAATACCGAATTTGTTACTTTATGCAGAGACGGACCGTTCATATGTTTAGAAGAAAAAACACTGAATGCTCGAGGTTACGCCTATGTAGCTATGGAAAACCAATTAAACCGACTATCTTATGAATGGGATAGATCATATCACTAAGAATACTATCTCACAGGTAAGTCTGTACAGTTTTTATTTTTATTTTTATTTTTAACCTTTTGATAATAAACGCTAATTTGTTCGCTATAAAGTATTAAATTGGTATTGAATAAAATTAGGTTTGGCGACCGAAATTATTGATATCATACAAAAATTTATTACATCACTGCGAAATTAAACGTTTATTCTTAAGGTATAAATATATTTAATCAATCAACCCAAAATATTTCAAAAATTCGTCATGAGTTAAATTAGGTCATGGAACCGAAATTACTTTATCAAAAAGTGGGGCGCATATTTTTGATAATATTTGATTGATTAAAGTGGGATAAAAGCCAAAAAGATTTTTAATTTTATTTTTACCATGTTTTTAAAATTAATATATAAATCTTAAATTAATATTGTGAACTTTGTAAGATCAATATATTTAAGTTTGTCAATATTTGAAAAATTTTAATATTTTTAATATAAGTTTGTATGTATAATAACAAAATTAAATATAAGTTTGGTGTGAATTTATAATATGAATTTTTAATTAAGTTTGGTGTGAATTTTTAATTTTATGCATTTTAAATTTAAGTTTGGTGTGAATTTAAAAACAAAAATTTATTTTATTTCATTAAGTTAAAAATATGATTTTTAAAATTCGTCGTAAGTTGAAGACTAGGTCTTTGAACTGAAATTGCTTTACCCGAGGGAGGGACGAGAACTTTTATTATCATTATTTTTAATCTTATTAAACTAAAGTATGCCAAAAATATTAAAAAAAAAACCCAAAAATCTTTACTTTTAAAATCGCGCTTTGAATTGACAAATTTTAAAATTTTGTCGAGGGACGGACTAGGACATCGATCCGAAACACCCTCGCTCCTAAAGGAAAAACAAATTTTTAAAATTTAATTAATTATAAGTTTTATAAAGTATAAGGTTTTATATAAAAAAAAAAAACCAAACGCCGCGAGTTGCGGAGTTTGTAAGGTCCAAATGCCGCGACTCGCGGAGGACCAAAAACCCAAAAAAAAATAAAACGCAAAGAAACAGATCAGTCCACCCACAACCACACTCCAAACTGCGAAAATACACCCGAAAATACCGAAAAACACACACCAAATTCGCAATTTTTGACCGTTTTTCATCAAATCTTTTACTAAAATCATGTTGAGAAGGATGCTATCAAGGAATTACTCAAGAAAAACGGTAAATTTCTACACCTAAACACCATTTAATCCGAAAATTGGTGTTCTTGAGCAATTTTTTCCCCAATTCAATTTTGATACTTTTTAGTGTAATTATGCTTAAATTGCTTATGTATTATGCTTGTATAACCTAGATTGATGTTATTTAATATGATTATAAGCCTTAAACTTCAAATTTTGAGTAATCTAGGGTTTGTGTTCTTGAGCAATTTGGGGCTTTTTGATATAAACAGGTTATGGCCAATTTTTGTCATGAATTGTTGCTAAATTAAGTAGTGTAACATGTTTAGGTAGTTAAATGATCCAAACTTTGAGCCTAAACATGATTTTGAGAATTAAAGTGGACTTTTTCAAGTCTAAAATTCATGAACTTGATTTTTAAGAGATAATGCCATTTGAAACTTGTTTAATTGCTAGTAATGATTATTTTGACATGTTATTTGAGTTGAATGCTTATGAACTTGGCGAACATTTTCGTATATGCTTATTTGAAAAAGTGTAGACTTGATAAAAATATGAAAATGAGCTTAAGTTTGATATAAATTGAACATGTCATTGTAATTATTTTGATTGATGATTTTGCTGACACTAATGCATATTTGGATGCACAAAAATTGTGTTTGATGTGTTTTGCAGACTGAAAGGGGTGAATCTTCATCCCAAGCTCGCAATGCTCCTGCTGAGAATGCGAAACAATAGGAGGTAGATAACTACTACAAACAAGATATACCTCATCCAGTCATGACATTTTCAGATATGCACTTGGAAGAGTTGCACCCGAACTTGAGATTTGACAGACGTTGGATAGATTATCCAAAATACCAAAGTGGCTTGCATACTCTTCATTCTAAAGCTGTTGAAGTACCTAGGGTAATAGAATGGGCACCGTTAGAAGCTGTAGAATTAGCCGGGCCAATTAGAGAATTACTTACACAGAGGTATGGTAATTCTACTTTTAACGATTGGGTACGATTATTCAGCATACGTAGACCTGTATATAAAGTATGGTGTGAAGAATTATTGTGTAGTATAGAAATAAATGATCGGGTAGCTAGTTTAACCGATCGATCTTTTATTAGATTTTTGTTAGGAGGTTCGATGCGCCACATGTCTTTACTAGACATGGCTCAGGCCTTACGAATATATACGCCTGAGGAGCTAGCATCTGCCGATTGTAGAGGGTTGATATTGAACGGTAGGAAAATTGATGAAAATTTTGATACGCATGGTGTATGGAGTCAAATGACTAGCCATCACCGATTTAAAGGGGGAAATTACTCTTATTTGGATATAGATAGAGCAGAGTTAAGAGTAATTCATAGGTTTTTAGCCAATTCGATTACACAACGAGGTAAGAATAAGGAAAAGGTAAATGAACAGGATTTGTTTTACCACATGTGTATTCGAGACCCACAAAGCGCTGTAAGTATACCTTATTGTGTGGGTTATTATTTATCAGCTATGGTTAGGGGGATGAGACCGCATAGCATAATAGGAGGTGGTATATTTATTACTTTGATTGTTGAATATCTCGGTGTGGATATAAGTCGGGGGGATTATTAATCGAAGAACCAGAACCCGGCGATACAATAGGTTTAAATGTATATCATGGTGCGAAGGTTTTGAAGAGGCGAAATAACGCCGCATTACAATACCATGGTAGACATCCACAGGTTGAGAGAAACCAACAGCAAGGTAATGTGGGAGGGGGAAATGAAATGACAGAAATGCAAAGGTTTATAGCTTCACAAGAGTACGAAAATGCTAGACATCGAGCATTTGAAGATTGGCAAGTTCATCAAAACCAAATCATAGCTTATTGCCAACAAATAGGTAGAAACTATATTCCTACTCCATCGCCCGTATTTCCTCCCTGGTCTATAGAGATCCAATCACCGTATCCTACGTATAACCCAGCCGAAGCATTCTATAACACATACGGTTATGCATGGAACCCCTACTGGTATCAGTATCATCCCTAGTCTACTTAGTTTTATTTATTTTATTATTTGTAATGTTGATACATTTAATACTTATGTTAATATTGTAATAGTTTTTATAATTTTCTAACTTTTATTATTAGATTTTAATAATTTTTGAATGTGGGGTAATATACCAAACTTCAAAAATATGTATATATGTTTGCAGTTTATCTTATGTACACAACAGGGAAAAACAACGCATTTTCAAAGACTGGCATTAAGTTCAGCAAAAGCAACTAATTTTGACGACAAGATGCAAAATATATGTGAAATAACAATAAGACGGAATGAACAAATGATATGCACCATTTATCATTCAGAAAATAAACGCCAATATGTTTGGAAACTTTGGTAAAATTTAATCATTTTTCTACGCTAATCACCCTCAATAATTTAAATTGTTACTGATTTCTTGCAAATGAGGGCATTGCAAGATCTTAAGTGTGGGAAGGGGTTAAATTCTTTCGGATTTTTATCTTAAACACTTGGTTACCATTAAAAATACTAGTAAAGCAGTAGTTGTATTAGAATCTAGTGCTCTCTGATAATAAAGAACAGCCCTAGTCTTATATACTGACTACCCAATTCTAGTAAAATTTTTCAAAATTTTCAATTAAATGAACTCAAAATCATGTTTATACATATTTATGAATGATAAAACTAGGTTTTAACACCGAAATTATTGTTACCTCAGAAAGGACATAAATTGAGAAACAAACCAAAATGTTAAAATTCATTTAAAATGGAATAGAGGACAATAAAAAGGAAAATAAAAGCCAAGTGTGGGAAAATTTACCAAGATAATTTAAACATATATCACATATTTCTGTAACAAATAACTGAAAATACTTTTGCTTTGGACTAAACTAAACTGTTTTACCCGATGAAAGAAAAGAAGAGATGGATCTACACGATGAATCAATTCCATCATTAAAAGGAAGTAGAGTCTTCCGAAAAAGGAACGCGCTTCTTGATTTAGGTCAGGAAGTTGTTGTCCAGACCAGCTGTAGGTTGACGAAAAATCTAGAAAAGTCATCTCTAAAATCAGCAGGAAATCCACGGACCTCAGCATAAAACAGGGTCGCCAAGTGGTCAGATTTATCCTAGCCATGAGAAGGATTTATCTTGTACAATGGGGGGAACATCGTGCAAATTAGCTTGATAAGATTAATGAATCAGATCTCCAGAAAGGATAATCTCCTTAAAGATTAAAAATCATCTTTTAAGACTGATATTACTCAATCCTTGAGATTGACCTTAAAGATTGAGAATTCAAACTCATGAAATTCAATGATATCTAAACTCGAGCTTGAACGAGAAAATATTTTGATCAAAAATTACAAACCGATTTGTTTTCTGAAAACCCATTTTCAATGCGTTCATTTCCATTGAACGTAAAATCCTAGGAATTCATCTGGAATTCATTAGGTCACATGAACCAAATCGGGTGTCAACCGTAAGAACGGTGTGGTCAAAGACAAGACCTTGTGCCAGACCGAAAAATTATAAGGATGAGCTTTACTATTGCTCCTACAAAAGGATAGTAATTGCGTCCGACACGTTATAGACCATAATTAAAAGCATGTCAGGGGACATTGCCTTAACAGTTGCTTGTTCAACGCTTTCCTTTACAACCGGACGGTAGTTTATCGAAAGCTAATATACGGAGCAAGTATACTGGACATGTTGCTTTCCTAATACAAGGTTAGCAAGTGGGTGACACAAAACCGCAAGTTTTGAGCTAAAATTTTCAAATCTGAAACCCACGAAACCCACAAAAATATTTTGCAAACACCTGTGAAAGGTTATTCCGAAAAACTTATCTAGGGTAAAAGCTAGATTAAAATTTTCAAAAGATCAAATGTTTTCATAAAGATCCAATTTCCCTAAAGGATCTAAATTTTATAGTCATGTAGGACTGTAAACCATATCGTTACTACCATTGTTTATACCGCCGTATAGAAATCACTGATGTACAAAGTGTGAAGAATAAAGAAGTGATTCTAGTGTTTCAAGACTATATTGCTTGAGGACAAGCAACGCTCAAGTGTGGGAATATTTGATAATGCTAAAAACGAACATATATTTCATAGCAATATTCCTCAAGAAAGACAAGCTTTTAGTTGCAATTGTTCTATTTACAAGTAATATTCATTTAAAATAATAAAAGGTGAAGACAAAAGACAGATTCGACGAATTGAAGACGCAAACGACCAAAAAGCTCAAAAGTACAAAATACAATCAAAGAGGTTCCAATTATTGATAAGAAACGTCTTGAAATTACAAGAGTACAAGATTCAAAACGCAAAGTACAAGATATTAAATTATTCGCAAAGACGTTCGAAAATCCGGAACCGGGACCAGAGTCAACTCTCAACGCTCGACGCAACGGACTAAAAATTACAAGTTAACTATGTATATAAATATAATATAATATATAATTAATTATATAAATTATATATATATATTATATTTATATAATAATCCGTCGGCAAGAAATGCTCCAAAATGGTGTGAGCTGTAAAATCGAACTCCGCGACTTGCGGAATTCAAAGAGGGAAAAGGCCGCGACTCGCGGAGCTCACCTGGACTCAAATCCCTATAAAAGCAAACGCAGTTTGATCGCAAAAATATCTTAAAATCTCTCTTTCTCTATATGTAAACGTAATATATATATATATATATATTTTAATTTTAATTTTAATTTTAATTATAATTATAATTCTAATAATAAGGGTATGTTAGCGAATGTTGTAAGGGTGTAAGTCGAAATTCTGTCCGTGTAACACTACGCTATTTTTAATCATTGTAAGTTATGTTCAACCTTTTTACATTAATGTCTCGTAGCTAAGTTATTATTATGCTTATTTAATCCGAAGTAATCATGATGTTGGGCTAATTACTAAAATTGGGTAATTAGGCTTTGTACCATAATTGGGGTTTGGACAAATGAACGACACTTGTGGAAATTAGACTATGGGCTATTAATGGGCTTTATATTTGTTTAACTAAATGATAGTTTGTTAATGTTAATATAAAGATTTACAATTGGACGTACCCATAAATAACCATATACACTCAATCGGACACGATGGGCGGGGTATTTATAAGTACGAATAATCGTTCATTTAACCGGATACGGGAATGAATTAATAGTCTATGGAATTATTAAAACAGGGGTGAAATTATGTACAAGGACACTTGGCATAATTGATAACATAGTATTAAAATCTTGGGTTACACTCAGTCGACATCCTGGTGTAATTATTAAACAAAGTATTAAAATATTGTTACAGTTTAAATCCCCAATTAGTTGGAATATTTAACTTCGGGTATAAGGATAATTTGACGAGGATACTCGCTCTTTATATTTATGACTGATGTACTGTTATGGACAAAAACCAGACGAACATATTAAATAATCCAGGACAAAGGACAATTAACCCATGGGCATAAAACTAAAATCAACACGTCAAACATCATGATTACGGAAGTTTAAATAAGCATAATTCTTTTATTTCATATTTAATTTCCTTTATTTTATATTTAATTGCACTTCTAATTATCGCACTTTTATTTATTGTTATTGTATTTAATTGCACTTTTAATTATCGTACTTTTTAATTATCGCAAGTTTATTTTATCGCACTTTTATTTATCGCAATTTCATTATCGTTATTTACTTTACGTTTTAAATTAAGTCTTTTATTTATTTAATATTTTACATTTTGTTTTAACTGCGACTAAAGTTTTAAAATCGACAAACCGGTCATTAAACGGTAAAAATCCCCCTTTATAATAATAATATTACTTATATATATATTTGTATTTTTATAAATTTAAACTAATATAGCGTTAAACTTTGTGAAAAAGATTCCCTGTGGAATGAACCGGACTTACTAAAAACTACACTACTATACGATTAGGTACACTGCCTATAAGTGTTATAGCAAGGTTTAAGTATATCCATTCAATAAATAAATAAATATCTTGAGTAAAATTGTATCGTATTTAATAGTATTTCCTTGTAAAATATAAGCTATTTTATATACACCTCACATAACATCAGGGGTCCACTTTTGGAATGTAGGGAACATGTTGAGCCTTTAGGATTGAAGGTCTATCAGGGTGCTAAGGTATTAAAGAGCAGACGAAACTAGCCAGTACCTTATGAAGGTAGTCATCCTCAGGTAGAGAAAGTTTCAGATGAGAAAATGGAGGAAGCAGATGACATTAGGGATGTCATTCGGGAGGCTATGACTGATGTCTACCAGCGTGTAGATGAGGTAGATATGACAAACGGGGAGAGATTTTGTTAGATGGAGCAGTGGCAAGCCCGGAATGATTACGAGCATTCCAGGCAACGACAGCATGATAGATGGGACTATCATCAGCGCCAGATTATAAGCTGACTGTCACCTCAGGATCACTACGTTCTGACCCGACCAGCTTACTATCCTCCACACCGGCCCGAGATGAGACCACCATTTACTCTCTACGACCCTAACCAGGCATACCAGTACACCTATCACCTGGAACCCGGACGATGACATGAATTGGAACCCCTATCCAGATTGATATAGTTCTGTTGGTGATTTCTATGATTTTTATTATTTATTTATTTATGTTTAAACATATGATATTGTGATACATTAATGTATTGTTTACTATTTTTATTATTTGGTACTGATATTTAATATTTGATTTGAAAGTGAGATTTTAAGTCCCATTTCAAATTACCATGCATGTTATATTTGTATTGTATGTATTTTATTTCATGTACACAACAGGGTAAAACAGCGCATTTTCAAAGACTGGCATTAAGTTCAGCAAAAGCTACTAATTTTGACGACGAAACGAAAAACAAATGTGATGTAACAACAAGATGGAATGAACAAATGATGTGCACCATTTATCATTCAACAAACAAACGCCAATATGTTTGGAAACTTTGGTAAAATTTAATCATTTTTCTACGCTAATCACCCTCAATAATTTAAATTGTTACTGATATTGCAAATGAGGGCATTGCAAGATCTTAAGTGTGGGAAGGGGTTAAATTCTTTCGATTTTAAAAATTTTAAATTTAAACACTTGGTTACCATTAGAAATAGTAGTAACGCAGTAGTTGTATTAGAATCTAGTGCTCTCTGATAATAAAGAACAGCCCTAGTCTTATATACTGACTACCCAATTCTAGTAAAATTTTCAAAATTTTCAATTAAATGAACTCAAAATCATGTTTATACATATTTATGAACGATAAAACTAGGTGTTAAACATCGAAATTATTGTTACCTCGGAAAGGACATAAATTTAGAAACAACCCAAAATGTTAGAATTCATTTAAAATGGAATAGAGGACAATAAAAAGGCAAAGAAAATAAAAGTCAAGTGTGGAAAAAATTACCAAGTTATTTAAAACATATATCACATATTTTTGTAACAAATAATAGAAGATACTTTTGTTTTGGACAATTTTATCAGTTTTACCCAATTTCTTATAATATATTTGAAAGAAAGATGGATCTACATGATGAATCAATTCCATCATTAAAGGGAAGTAAAGTCTTCCGAAAAAGAAATGCGCTTCTTGATTTATGTCAGGAAGTTTTCGTCCAGACCAGTTGTAGAGTCTACGAAAAACCTTGAAAAGTTTTCTCGAAAATCAGCTGGAAATCCACGGACCTCAGCATCAAACAGGGTCGCCAAGTGGTCAGACTTATCCTAACCATGAAAGGATCTGTCTCGTAAAATGGGGAGGACGCCGTGCAAATTAGCTTGATAAGACTAATGAATCAGACCCCCAGAAAGGATAATCTCCTTAAAGATCAAAAATCAGCTTTTAAGACTGATATTACTCAATCCTTGAGATTGACTTTTAAAGATTGAGAATTACAAACTCATGGAATTCGATGATATCTAAACTCGAGCTTGAATGAGAAAATATTTTGATCGAAATTACAAACCTATTTGTTTTCTAAAAACACATTTTTAATGCGTTCATTACCATTAAACGTAAAATCCTAGGAATTCACCCGGAATTCATTAGGTCACCTGAACCAAATCGGGTGTCAACCGTAAGAACGGTGGTTACATAGCATGATCGAAGACAGGACCTTGTGCCAAACCGAAAAAATTATAGGGTGAGCTTTACTATTGATCCTACAAAGGATAGTAATTGCATCCGACACGTTATAGACCATAATTAGAAGCATGTCAGGGGACATTGCCTTAACAGTTGCTTGTTCAACGCTTTCCTTTACAATCGGACGGTAGTTTACCGAAAGGTAATATACGGAGCAAGTATATTGGACGTGTTGCTTTCCCAATACAAGGTTAGCAAGTGGGTGACACAAAACCGCAAGTTTTGAGCTAAAATTTTCAAATCTGAAACCCACCAAACCCACAAAAACAATTTCGTAAACACCGGTGAAGGGTTATTTCGGAAAACTTATCTAGGGTAAAAGCTAGATTTAATTTTCAAAAGATCAAATGTTTTCATAAAGATCCAATTTCCTTAAGGATCTAAATTTTCATAATCATGTGGGACTGTAAACCACATCGTTACTACCATTGTTCATACCGCCGTATAAAATCACTGATGTACAAAGTGTGAAGAATAAAGAAGTGATTCTAATATTTTTATTTCAAGACTATATTGCTTGAGGACAAGCAACGCTCAAGTGTGGGAATATTTGATAATGCTAAAAACGAACATATATTTCATAGCATTATCCCTCAAGAAAGACAAGCTTTTAGTTGCAATTGTTCTATTTACAAGTGATATTCGTTTAAATAATAAAAGGTGAAGACAAAAGGCAGATTCGACGAATTGAAGACGCAAACGACCAAAAAGCTCAAAAGTACAAAGTACAATCAAAGTGGTTCCAATTAATGATGAGAAACGTCTCAAAATTACAAGAGTACAAGATACAAAACGCAAAGTACAAGATATTAAATTGTACGCAAGGACGTTCGAAAAACCAGAACCGGGACCAGAGTCAACTCTCAACGCTCGACGCAACAGACTAAAAATTACAAGTTAACTATGCACATAAATATAATATAATATTTAAATAATTCTTAAAATTATTTATATATTATATTTATTTATTAAATTCGTCGGCAAGAAAGAAAACAAAGTAACCTGAGCTGGAAAAAGTGGCCATGCGATCGCATGGTCTGGAAGCACATTTTCCATGCGATCGCATGGAAGTAGGTGACAGGCCACATGCTATAAATTTCGCGGTTTTGGCTCAGTTTGTAACCATCTTTTATCTCTATCTCACTCGTATAATATATATATATATTATAATTTTAATTTTAATTCTAATAATAAGGGTATGTTAGCGAATGTTGTAAGGGTGTAAGTCGAAATTCTGTCCGTGTAACGCTACGCTATTTTTAATCACTGTAAGTTATGGTTAATGTTATTTTTAAATTAATGTCTCGTAGCTAAGTTATTATTATGCTTATTTAAGACGAAGTAATCATGATGTTGGGCTAAAATATTTAAAATTGGGTAATTGGGCTTTGTACCATAATTGGAGTTTGGACAAAAGAACGACACTTGTGAAAATTAGACTATGGACTATTAATGGGCTTTATATTTGTTTAACTAAATGATAGTTTCTTAATTTTAATATAAAGATTTACAATTGGACGTACCTATAAATAACCATATACACTCGATCGGACACGATGGGCGGGATATTTATATGTACGAATAATCGTTCATTTAACCGGACACGGGAATGGATTAATAGTTAATAGACTTATTAAAACAGGAGTGAATTATGTACAAGGATACTTGGAATAATTGTTAACAAAGTATTAAAACTTTGGGTTATACGCAGTCGATATCCTGGTGTAATTATTAAACAAAGTATTAAGACCTTGTTACAGTTTAAGTCCCCAATTAGTTGGATAATTTAACTTCAGATATAAGGATAATTTGACAAGGACACTCGCACTTTAAATTTATGACCGATGGACTGTTATGGACAAAAACCAGACGGACATATTGAATAATCCAGGACAAAGGACAATTAACCCATGGGAATAAACTAAAATCAACACGTCGAACATCATGATTACGGAAGTTTAAATAAGCATAATTCTTTTATTTTCATATTTAATTGCACTTTTAATTATCGCACTTTTATTTATTGTCATTATATTTAATTGCACTTTTAATTATCGTACTTTTTAATTATCGCAATTTTATTTTATCGCACTTTTATTTATCGCAATTTCATTTTACTTTATGCTTTAAAGTAAGTCTTTTATATATTTAATACTTTACATTAGGTTTTAACTGCGACTAAAGTTTTAAAATCGACAAATCGGTCATTAAACGGTAAAAACCCCCTTTTATAATAATAATACTACTTATATATATTTTTGTATTTTTGCAATTATAAGTTAAAACTAATATAGCATTGAACTAGTTTAAGTCTCCCGGTGGAACGAACCGGACTTACTAAAAACTACACTACTGTACGATTAGGTACACTGCCTATAAGTGTTGTAGCAAAGTTTAGGTATATCCATTTTATAAATAAATAAATCACTTGTGTAAAATTGTATCGTATTTAATAGTATTTCCTTGTAAAAATATAACTATTTTATACACCACCTCGCACACATCAGCAGCTAATTTCCCATAGTTTGAGTGGTTGGCTAACATTACAAAAAAGTACCATCGTGACAAGTTGAGCCCCTGACGTCCATAGTCTTACCTCTGATATTGCTTCTGCCCATTCTTTGTCGTCGTTGATCAGCCCGTATGCGAAGCAGGTGTCTTTAAAGGTGTTGTGCACTGTGCCATCGAGTGTGCGAAGTTCCTCAAAAGAGCGGGGGCCTTTAACTATGTTTAACAACATTCTGTGATAGTACCTTTCTCCAGAGGTGGGGTGTGAATACACAATACGTGTAACGACCCGCACTTTTTCGATCATACTATACTTATAAGATTAATATTTACATAAATTAAACCTTGCCAACATGATAAGCAATCCAAATTGTCGAGACTTGTATTTCCGAAAAGAGTTTTACACAACGTTTGACCGTCTAGTTTGACCGATGATATCACGAACTATACAATATATGATAATTATACGTTTGTGTATATAAATGTATATATACATATTTAACATGATTAATAAATGTTTTAATATCTCATTTTGTATTAATAACAACAAGTTATATGTGTATTTTGAAACTACTAACTTAAGTTTTCAAAACGATAACTATACGTAACGTTATTTGACATAAATACTTAAGACATATAATGTTTATACATATATTGTATAAGTAATGTATTTAATCACTTTTAAAGATTTAAATACATAAAACCATATAAGTGTATTCACAAAAGATAGCTATATTTGAATCCTCATTCCATTTTTCACAAAATTTCTATACGTATACCTAGAGTATTTGTACTCGTATCATACCAAGCTCCTATACGTATTTACTAATAGTAAATACACATCAAAATCACCACCTAACCAGCCATTATTCATGCCATGAGGGCTAGGTAATTGAATTTGGAAGCAATTAGGACTAGATACATAAAATTATAACTTGGAATTTTTGTCCATATACACCATGGAACACGTTTTTGGTGTATATATATACATGATCATTTTGCTTCATTTACTACTTCAATTTCCTAGCTAAAACACACACTCTTTCTTACTCTCTAAACTCCATAACAACCCAGCAAAATTCCATAAAGATCTAGCTTCAAAAACCATACTAAAACACCATAAGAAAACCATACAAAAACATTTCAAGAAAACCCTCCAAGAACACCAACTTACTTCCAATCTTTCATCCACTTCCAACACCCTTTTGATTCTAGCTTCTTACTTCTCTCTTACAGCAACTTCATCCAAGGAACTTGAGGTAGAATCTATGTTCATAACCTTATTCGATTCATATATATATAGCTATCATATTTTGTGGTATACAAGTTTAACAACAAGAACATAGTTTGAATGTTTTCAAACTTGTTTGCAAACTAAATAGATCCTTCTAACTTAACTTTTAAAATACTTCAAGACCTGTAATATAACTTATGTATATGCTAATTTAACAAGGTAAAACTTGGTTTTTCAAAGTATAAGTATTTTTAGAAAAATGGTCATTAAATGATTTTGTTGTAACAAAAATGTTTAACTTCATATGTTTCACTAATGTTTCACTTATGCCGTATGATTTTGAATACAAACTAAGGTATTTACAGTTCATAGTCTTAAAGAGGGACTCGATCCAAGGAGATGGCAAGTTGAATCAATGAAAACGGACTTGTAACGAAGAAACTATGACCGAAACAAAATTGGTTATCCAAGACTTAAATGACTTCGGAATTCATTGGAAAAATTTACATAAAATCACATACTTCTAAGATAACATGATATTTTATATATATGTACTTACAATTCAATTTTATATGGTTCAGGATCACCCGTAAACAACACGAGAAGATTAATCATAAGATCCCATGATTGTACGCAACACGTCATTTGACAACACCGGTACTTTATGTACGCAACACGTCATTTGACAACACCGGTACCATGGGTCAAGATTAATCTCGACCAATACATATACGATGGGGTTTTATTTATTTCGTTGGGGGTTTTATTTATTGCGGGTATATTAAACATCTAAAAAAAAATGAGCCATTAAAATTGAATTGCTAACCTCGGACAGCTAACTTCGGACTAAGGAAATATTCAAAGTATTAAAAGTATAACAAGTATATATTTATAACGTTTGTTTAAAAATGAAAACATATTGATATATTATATATGGATAGGTTCGTGATATCAACCGGAAGACCGAGTCAAAATATATATATCATCAAGACAAGAGTGAGTATATAGTCCCACTTTTAAACTCTAAATATTTCGGGATGAGAATACATGTATTTTATGTTTTACATTATGGACACAAGTAACTGAAAAATATATTCTACGTTGAGTTGTACCACTGGCATACTTCCCTGTAGCTTGGTAACTAATATTTACAGCGGTATTGTAAACGCGAATCCTGTTGATAGATCTATCGGGCCTGACAACCCCAACCGGACTGGACGACCAGTATTCAACGGTTGCACAGTACTTCGTTTTGTGACTACACTTGGTACGGTGTAGTAAGATTTCATATTAAAGGGAATATGCGACGTGAAAATGTTAAGTATGGTTACCAAGTGCTCAACCACTTAGAACATTTTTATTAAACTGTTTATATACGAAATCTTGTGGTCTATATATATATTGCTGCCGGCACTAAACCTATATCTCACCAACTTTATGTTGACCTTTTAAAACATGTCTATTCTCAGGTGATTTCTAAAGCTTCCGCTGCATTATGTTGAATCTAACCAGGATCTTGCGTACGCATGTTTGTGTCAAAAATAAAACTGCATATCCGAGATGTTGTATTGTAAAATATGCTAGAAACCGTGTTGTTGTCATCATTTGTAAAGTTTGTAAGTCGAAGATTATCGCTAAACGTTAATCTTCTTTTTATTGTCTTAAGCTTGTAACAAAAACAATGGTTATGGTTTGTAATGTATAATATATGCAGATTTCTTTCGAAAATGTCTCATATAGAGGTCAATACCTCGCAATGAAATCATACGTTATCTAACGCATTCTTATGGTTAAGGACGGGTTATGACATGTGGTATCAGAGCGTTGGTCTTAGCGAACCAGGTTTGCATTAGTGTGTCTAACCAAGAAGTCGTTAGGATACATTAGTAAAGTCTGGACTTTGACCGGGTCTGATTTTAAAAACCATTGCTTATCACTGTTGGTTAAAAATTTATATGTAAATATTATGTAAGTACTAATGGGTTAGTTGTTATGTGATAGATGTCGGGCTCGAAACTTATTATCACATTCAGCGACTCTGAATCAGAACCTTCAGATTGTGTTTCAGTCATTAACATATCCGATGACGAAAGTGGTATTTTTGGGGAAGACTCACAATTTCCGGATGAACCAACTATAGAAATATCGGAAAGTGAACCCGAGGAGGAAAGTGAACCCGAGGAGGAAAGTGAACCCGAGGAAGAAATACAGGAAATTACAAAAGACGAGTTCGAACTAGGAAAGAAACGAAAGGCTAATGAATTAGAAAATTCAAATCCTGAGTTTAATAAGGATGATGTGGCACCAATTCCACTCAACACTACCACCCCTATCCCCGCTATTCCTATTAGTGCTATCCCCGCATCTAGTTCTTCGGCACCTCAGCCAAAACGTAGGGAGACAGCTAGGATTCGCGTTGGGGGATTCCCTGGACATAAATGTTTTGGGAAATAGACCAAATGATGCGCTACCGTATTAAACCATGGAATCACATAATGTTTTGTATAATATTATTAGTGTGGTTTGTTTAAAGTTTGATGTAAGCATATGTAAAATAGCGAAGTATGAAATGCAATAATTTTCCATGGTTAAGTATTATTTAGATTGTAGTAATTGATTCTGTACTAAGCTATTAAGTATGAACATTAATGGGTAGGTACTACCCAAGATATAATTATAAAACGCTAATAAGAAGAAAAGGCTTTTATAATAATACCTGGTTCATATTATTAACAAGCTATAAATGTACTATAAATACACACTACATCTATAATATTCCATGTGAATAATTATTTTCTTTCATTAGGAAATGGCGCGATTGAATCGAATGACGGAACAAGAACTCGAGGAACTCATCAACCAGCGAGTGAACGACAGAATGTTATGGGTTGAGGCTGCAAGAGCTGCTGCAGTTAATCCAAATCCTCGTGTAGGATGTTCCTACAAGACGTTCCAAGCTTGCAAGCCATCATCATTCAGTGGAACGGAAGGACCGATCGGTTTAACCCGATGGATAGAAAAGATGGAGACGGTGTTTAAAATCAGTGGTTGTGATGAAAAAGACATGACCAAGTTTGCATCATGCACTTTACAAGATAGTGCACTCACATGGTGGAAGAATTATGTGAAGGCGGTAGGAGGAGATGTAGCTTATGATACTCCATGGGAAGAATTCAAAGCAATGATAATCACCGAGTATTGTCCAAGGAATGAGGTTATTAAGTTAGAAGATGAGTTACGAAGTTTGAAGGTGGTTGGTACTGAAATCACCAACTACAATCAGCGATTCATGGAATTGGTTTTACTATGTCCTGAATTGGTTCCAACCGAAGCACGGAAGATTGAAATGTACAAAGGTGGTTTACCCAAAAAGGTCAAGGCAAACGTTACAGCATCGAAACCTAAGACAATTCATGAAGCTATAACCATGGCGAACGAGTTAATGGATCAGGTCATTCTGGATAAGAAAGCATTCACTACTGAGGTGAAGGTATCGAGTAACAAAAGGAAGTGGAACGGAAATTATGATCAAGGTTACCAACAGCAATCTTTTAAGAAACCAGAAACCCCGAAAGGTGCGGGTAGCGGTTCAGGCTTTGGTTACAAAGGACAAAGTCCTTTATGCAACCGTTGTCACAAACATCATTTTGGTTACTGTAGTGTGTTGTGCACTAAATGCAATAGACAGGGACATCTTGCTGAAGATTGTAAGGCTCTCGTTACAAATGCAAATGGTAACAAGACTCCTGCCACCAACGCAAATAGAACTGCTTTGGCTAACATTACTTGTTTTGGGTGTGGAAAACAAGGTCACTATAAGAGCCAGTGCCCGAATCAGAATGGCGGACCTGCACGTGGAAGAGCGTTTGTTATTAATGCTAGAGAGGCACGAGAAGACCCGGAGCTTGTTACGGGTACGTTTACCATTAATAACTTATCAGCATCTATTTTATTTGATACTGGCGCCGATAGAAGTTACGTGTGTATAAATTTTTACACTAAATTGAATTGTTCATCATTACCTCTAGATGCTAAGTACTTGATTGAGTTAGCTAATGGTAAACTAATTAAAGCCGATAAAATTTGTCGTGATTGTGAAATAAATCTAGCCGGAGAAACGTTTAAAATCGACTTAATACCCGTGGAATTAGGAGGTTTTGATGTAATAGTCGGCATGGACTGGATGTCCAAAATAGGAGCGGAAGTTGTTTGTGCCAAGAAGGCAATTCGTATTCCTGGTAAGGATAAAATACCGGTGATGATTTATGGAGAGAAGAGTAATTCAAAGCTAAAACTCATTAGCTGTTTGAAAGCCAAGAAGTGTTTAGAAAAGGGATGTTACGCTATTTTAGCACATGTTAATAAAGTCGAAAAGAAAGAAAAGTGCATCAACGACGTGCCTGTGGCAAGAGATTTTCCTGAAGTTTTTCCGGAAGAATTGCCGGGATTACCTCCATTTAGATCGGTAGAATTTCAAATAGATTTAGTACCAGGAGCTGCACCAGTGGCTCGTGCGCCATATAGACTTGCACCGTCCGAATTAAAAGAACTTCAAAGTCAGTTAAAAGAATTATTGGATCGTGGATTCATACGACCAAGTACTTCACCGTGGGGAGCTCCAATTTTGTTTGTTAAGAAGAAAGATGGATCTTTTAGGATGTGTATAGACTATCGTGAATTAAATAAGTTAACTATCAAGAATCGATATCCACTACCGAGAATTGATGACTTATTTGATCAATTGCAAGGATCATGTGTTTATTCGAAAATCGATTTAAGATCGGGCTATCATCAACTACGCGTTAAAGAAGAGGACATTCCGAAAACTGCTTTTCGGACACGTTATGGTCATTACGAATTTTTGGTTATGCCGTTTGGATTGACGAATGCGCCAGCTGTATTCATGGACCTCATGAATCGAGTTTGTAGTCCGTATTTAGATAAGTTTGTTATCGTTTTCATTGATGATATTCTTATCTATTCCAAGAGTGAGCAAGAGCATGAAGAGCATTTAAGGTTGATACTGGAATTGTTGAGAAAAGAACAACTTTATGCTAAATTTTCTAAGTGTGCTTTCTGGTTGAAAGAAGTGCAATTTCTTGGTCACGTTGTTAATAGCGAAGGAATTCAGGTTGATCCAGCAAAAACTGAAGCTATTGAAAAATGGGAGACTCCTAAGACACCAACGCAGATACGCCAATTTTTGGGTTTAGCCGGTTATTATAGAAGGTTTATTCAAGATTTTTCCCGAATAGCTAAGCCGTTGACAGCATTAACGCAAAAAGGGAAGAAATACGAATGGACCTCGGAGCAGGAGAACGCATTTCAATTACTGAAGAAGAAGTTAACTACGGCGCCTATTTTATCGTTACCAGAAGGGAACGATGATTTTGAAATATATTGTGACGCTTCGCGACAAGGTTTTGGTTGTGTTCTTATGCAACGAAAGAAAGTAATTGCATTTGCATCCCGACAATTAAAGATTCACGAGCGGAATTATACGACGCATGATCTAGAATTGGGAGCAGTCGTGTTTGCATTGAAGATGTGGAGACACTACTTGTATGGGGTTAAATTCACTGTGTTTACTGATCATAAAAGCCTTCAACATATTTTCGATCAAAAACAATTGAACATGAGGCAACGTAGGTGGGTCGAGTTAATAAACGATTATGATTGTGAAATTCGTTATCATCCCGGGAAGGCGAATGTGGTGGCTGATGCTTTAAGCAGAAAAGAACGAGAACCAATTCGAGTACGAGCGATGAACATAAAAATTCGCATGAATCTCAACTCACAAATCAAAGAAGTTCAACGAGAAGCACTTACTAAAGAAAATATAAGAAATGAAATAATGAAGAAGTATGAGAAGCAACTCATTATGCGGGAAGATGGAATTCGATATTTTGCAAATCGTATTTGGGTACCGAAGTTGGGTGGATTAAGGAAGTTGATATTGAACGAGGCACATAAGACAAGATATTCGATACATCCTGGAGTTGGAAAGATGTATCAAGATCTTAAGACACGTTATTGGTGGCCTAATTTAAAAACAGACGTTGCAACATATGTTGGGGAGTGTTTAACTTGTTCCAAGGTTAAAGCAGAACACCAAAAGCCGTCAGGGTTACTTCAACAACCAGAAATTCCAGAATGGAAATGGGACGGTATTACCATGGATTTCATCACGAAGTTACCAAAGACTGCCTGGGGATACGACACCATTTGGGTGATTGTTGATCGTCTCACCAAGTCTGCACATTTCTTGCCTATAAAGGAAACGGATAGAATGGAGAAACTATTACGATTGTATATAAAGGAAGTTGTATCAAGGCATGGAATACCTATTTCCATTATATCCGATCGTGATAGTAGATTTACCTCAAAGTTTTGGCAATCACTACAGGAGGCACTAGGAACTCGGTTGGATATGAGTACCGCATATCATCCACAAACCGATGGACAGAGTGAAAGAACGATTCAGACTCTCGAAGACATGCTCAGGGCATGTGTGATCGATTTTGGAAACGGATGGGATAAATATCTACCGTTAGCAGAATTCTCGTATAATAATAGTTATCATGCGAGCATTGGAGCTGCGCCATTCGAAGCATTGTACGGAAGGAAGTGTAGATCTCCTATCTGTTGGAATGAAGTAGGAGATCGACATTTAACTGGTCCCGAGATCATACACGAAATGACCGAGAAGATAGTTCAAATCAAGGAGAGATTGAAAACAGCCCGTAGTCGCCAAAAGAGCTACGCCGATGTCCGAAGGAAACCATTAGAGTTTCAGGTCGGGGACATGGTTATGCTAAAGGTGTCACCTTGGAAAGGTGTGATACGTTTCGGCAAAAGGGGTAAACTAAACCCAAGGTACGTAGGCCCGTTCAAGATCATCGAACGCATTGGACCGGTAGCTTATCGACTCGAGTTACCGCAACAACTCGCCGGAGTACATAATACCTTTCACGTCTCAAACCTTAAGAAGTGTCTTGCAAAGGAAGACCTCACCATTCCTCTTGAAGAAATTCATGTCGACGAGAAACTACAATTCGTCGAAGAACCAATCGAAATCATGGACCGTGAAGTTAAACAGCTCAAACAGAGTAATATACCGATTGTTAAGGTTCGTTGGAATGCTAGAAGAGGTCCCGAGTTTACTTGGGAACGAGAGGATCAGATGAAGCAAAAGTATCCACACTTGTTTCTCGATGACGCAAAATAGGTACAATTTTAAAATTTCGGGACGAAATTTATTTAACGGGGAGGTAATGTAACGACCCGCACTTTTTCGATCATACTATACTTATAAGATTAATATTTACATAAATTAAACCTTGCCAACATGATAAGCAATCCAAATTGTCGAGACTTGTATTTCCGAAAAGAGTTTTACACAACGTTTGACCGTCTAGTTTGACCGATGATATCACGAACTATACAATATATGATAATTATACGTTTGTGTATATAAATGTATATATACATATTTAACATGATTAATAAATGTTTTAATATCTCATTTTGTATTAATAACAACAAGTTATATGTGTATTTTGAAACTACTAACTTAAGTTTTCAAAACGATAACTATACGTAACGTTATTTGACATAAATACTTAAGACATATAATGTTTATACATATATTGTATAAGTAATGTATTTAATCACTTTTAAAGATTTAAATACATAAAACCATATAAGTGTATTCACAAAAGATAGCTATATTTGAATCCTCATTCCATTTTTCACAAAATTTCTATACGTATACCTAGAGTATTTGTACTCGTATCATACCAAGCTCCTATACGTATTTACTAATAGTAAATACACATCAAAATCACCACCTAACCAGCCATTATTCATGCCATGAGGGCTAGGTAATTGAATTTGGAAGCAATTAGGACTAGATACATAAAATTATAACTTGGAATTTTTGTCCATATACACCATGGAACACGTTTTTGGTGTATATATATACATGATCATTTTGCTTCATTTACTACTTCAATTTCCTAGCTAAAACACACACTCTTTCTTACTCTCTAAACTCCATAACAACCCAGCAAAATTCCATAAAGATCTAGCTTCAAAAACCATACTAAAACACCATAAGAAAACCATACAAAAACATTTCAAGAAAACCCTCCAAGAACACCAACTTACTTCCAATCTTTCATCCACTTCCAACACCCTTTTGATTCTAGCTTCTTACTTCTCTCTTACAGCAACTTCATCCAAGGAACTTGAGGTAGAATCTATGTTCATAACCTTATTCGATTCATATATATATAGCTATCATATTTTGTGGTATACAAGTTTAACAACAAGAACATAGTTTGAATGTTTTCAAACTTGTTTGCAAACTAAATAGATCCTTCTAACTTAACTTTTAAAATACTTCAAGACCTGTAATATAACTTATGTATATGCTAATTTAACAAGGTAAAACTTGGTTTTTCAAAGTATAAGTATTTTTAGAAAAATGGTCATTAAATGATTTTGTTGTAACAAAAATGTTTAACTTCATATGTTTCACTAATGTTTCACTTATGCCGTATGATTTTGAATACAAACTAAGGTATTTACAGTTCATAGTCTTAAAGAGGGACTCGATCCAAGGAGATGGCAAGTTGAATCAACGAAAACGGACTTGTAACGAAGAAACTATGACCGAAACAAAATTGGTTATCCAAGACTTAAATGACTTCGGAATTCATTGGAAAAATTTACATAAAATCACATACTTCTAAGATAACATGATATTTTATATATATGTACTTACAATTCAATTTTATATGGTTCAGGATCACCCGTAAACAACACGAGAAGATTAATCATAAGATCCCATGATTGTACGCAACACGTCATTTGACAACACCGGTACTTTATGTACGCAACACGTCATTTGACAACACCGGTACCATGGGTCAAGATTAATCTCGACCAATACATATACGATGGGGTTTTATTTATTTCGTTGGGGGTTTTATTTATTGCGGGTATATTAAACATCTAAAAAAAAATGAGCCATTAAAATTGAATTGCTAACCTCGGACAGCTAACTTCGGACTAAGGAAATATTCAAAGTATTAAAAGTATAACAAGTATATATTTATAACGTTTGTTTAAAAATGAAAACATATTGATATATTATATATGGATAGGTTCGTGATATCAACCGGAAGACCGAGTCAAAATATATATATCATCAAGACAAGAGTGAGTATATAGTCCCACTTTTAAACTCTAAATATTTCGGGATGAGAATACATGTATTTTATGTTTTACATTATGGACACAAGTAACTGAAAAATATATTCTACGTTGAGTTGTACCACTGGCATACTTCCCTGTAGCTTGGTAACTAATATTTACAGCGGTATTGTAAACGCGAATCCTGTTGATAGATCTATCGGGCCTGACAACCCCAACCGGACTGGACGACCAGTATTCAACGGTTGCACAGTACTTCGTTTTGTGACTACACTTGGTACGGTGTAGTAAGATTTCATATTAAAGGGAATATGCGACGTGAAAATGTTAAGTATGGTTACCAAGTGCTCAACCACTTAGAACATTTTTATTAAACTGTTTATATACGAAATCTTGTGGTCTATATATATATTGCTGCCGGCACTAAACCTATATCTCACCAACTTTATGTTGACCTTTTAAAACATGTCTATTCTCAGGTGATTTCTAAAGCTTCCGCTGCATTATGTTGAATCTAACCAGGATCTTGCGTACGCATGTTTGTGTCAAAAATAAAACTGCATATCCGAGATGTTGTATTGTAAAATATGCTAGAAACCGTGTTGTTGTCATCATTTGTAAAGTTTGTAAGTCGAAGATTATCGCTAAACGTTAATCTTCTTTTTATTGTCTTAAGCTTGTAACAAAAACAATGGTTATGGTTTGTAATGTATAATATATGCAGATTTCTTTCGAAAATGTCTCATATAGAGGTCAATACCTCGCAATGAAATCATACGTTATCTAACGCGTTCTTATGGTTAAGGACGGGTTATGACAATACGGCCTATGCAACTCCATTGTTTTCTTGGTTCCCATGTTTTTGTAGTCTGATTCGAAACATAATGTATAGGTATCTTCGCGTAAGTCAGTTTTTGTGCATTTGGGTCACGCTTGTTAAGCTCAAACCATTGGTTGAACATCATTTCTTTGATAACGATGGTTGATAACCATTGGGTATCTTCCCTATGTAGTAGTGTAGGGATGCTCTCTGAATCATGGAGTGTGAATGTGTGATGGTTTGGTAGATGATAGGATAACTTCAACACCGATGGTTGTGAAAAGTGGATGTCGAATGAAAACATCTGCCATACAGCCTCACATGGAGATATTTAATGACAATCCAAGTAATTCTTGATTTCGTCTACCTCAATTATTGTTTCAACGGATGATTCACCAGTTCGTGTGAGATTCTCCTGGATAACGATGGTTGCTCTGTCTGGTCCTTTGTTTAAGTATTTAAATAAGTACTTTATTGCCCTAGATCTGTTGCACCACTCGACATTTATATGGGCATTGTATTTGAGGAGTAGATACCGACTGTAAGGGACGACGAAACTATTGTCAAGTGTCGCCTTTCCTTTAATGACTTTTATTCCATTGTTGCGGCATCTATAGTTAGCATATCCATCTTCAGCTATTGTTGTATCCGCGTAATATGGTTTGGGGAAATGTTTTGAACACTTCCGATCAATTATGCAAGGTGTGTCCATGTTATTTCCACCACATGGTCCATGTAACATGTATTCAGTGACCACTTTATAGCCGGCTGGATCTTCTATTTGAGAGGGTATTTCCGCGGAAATGAGCTCATCAATATCGGATGGTGATTTACATTTATATTCATGTGTTAACCAGATGCGCATATGAACATGAGGCAAACCACGTTTTTGGAATTCGATGATATATATACCTGGGTAAAAAATATTGATTTTATAATGTTAATATATAGGGAAATGTTAGGGTGAAAGGATATAATTTACATACAACGTTATAAGTAAGTAAAAAAAATAAAAAATAATTAAGGGAGATAAAAGTTACCTGCTTGGCATTTTCCAAATATGTGTGCTTTCATTATATCGCGCATGAGTTCATCTAGCTTTTGTTTAAATACCCTTGCGACGATATCTGGGCGGTCGGGCGCTTTTTGGCCCTCGATGTAGTAGAGCATGCCATCTATTTCTGGCCATCTAGGGTTGGAGGTGAAGGTGATGAACAAATCGGGGTTGTCATATTCCCGACATAAAGCCATATCATCTTGATAGTTTTGGATCATATAACGTGGGCTGTCTATATGCGAAGATGGCAAAACTATTCTTTTCCCAATTGATGAAGCCCTCGTATCTCCTCGTGTAACAGTGTCACAAATGTTATTATATAGGTCGATACGCAGGTCATTTTGGTGAGCGCGGACCCATTTTAATCTTTGTTCTTCGACAGCTGTAAAAGCATATACTAAATATTGTTAGAATAACTGCCCGCCTCTAAGGAGGTTGGTACCCTCATTTTCTCATTGTTGAATCCTGTAGCAATAGAATTCTCTCATTGTTACATAACCTCGATTAGTCTGCCTTCTGCCAGTATTATTATGGTACGCTATTTGTTCATGGTAACTAGTTTCGCCATATGGGAATAGCAAAGGATATTGCAATGCCATGTAGAGCATGTGAAGTTCAGATATTCTTTTTGGCTTGCTGTTTTTTTTGCTAACAATGATATCTCGGGTCGAAGAACAGTGGCCTAAATCACCTTTTACCAAAGTAGCTACTTCAGCTACATTAGGTGTGTTATATTGGCGCGAGTTGGTATGGTTACCGATGAGTCGGAGCTAAAAGTCTGTTGTTGTGTTGTTGTCGCACCAATCTCTAGCCATTTGAAATGCTTGAGTGATGTTATGCGAGGTGTATATAAAATAGCTTAAATTTTACTAGGAAATACTATTAAATACGATACAATTTTACACAAGACATTTATTTATTTATTGAATGGATATACTTAAACCTTGCTACAACACTTATAGGCAGTGTACCTAATCGTACAGTAGTGTAGTTTTTAGTAAGTCCGGTTCGTTCCACAGGGAAAATCTTTTAATCAAAGCTTAACGCTATATTAGTTTAATTTATAAAAATACGAATATATATATAAGTAATATTATTATTTTAAAAGGGGGGTTTTTACCGTTTAATGACCGGTTTATCGATTTTAAAACTTTAGTCGCAGTTAAAACAAAATGTAAAATATTAAATAAATAAAAGACTTAATTTAAAGCGTAAAGTAAATAACGATAATGAAATTGCGATAAATAAAAGTGAGATAAAATAAACTTGCGATAATTAAAAAGTACGATAATTAAAATTGCAATTAAATATAATAACAATAAATAAAAGTGCGATAATTAGAAGTGCAATTAAATATAAAATAAAGGAAATTAAATATGAAATAAAAGAATTATGCTTATTTAAACTTTCCGTAATCATGATGTTTGACGTGTTGATTTTAGTTTTATGCCCATGGGTTAATTGTCCTTTGTCCTGAATTATTTAATATGTCCGTCTGGTTTTTAGTCCATAACAGTCCATCAGTCATAAATATAAAGTGCGAGTGTCCTCGTCAAATTATCCTTATACCCGAAGTTTAAATATTCCAACTAATTGGGGACTTAAACTGTAACAAGATTTTAATACTTTGTTTAATAATTACACCAGGATGTCGACTGAGTGTAACCCAAGGTTTTAATACTTTGTTATCAATTATGCCAAGTGTCCTTGTACATAATTTCACCCCTGTTTTAATAATTCTAGTGGCTATTAATCCATTCTCATGTCCGGTTAAATGAACGATTATTCGTACATATAAATATCCCGCCCATCGTGTCCGATTGAGTGTATATGGTTATTTATAGGGACGTCCAATTGTAAATCTTTATATTAACATTAACAAACTATCATTTAGTTAAACAAATATAAAGCCCATTAATAGCCCATAGTCTAATTTTCACAAATGTAGTTCTTTTGTCCAAACCCCAATTATGGTACAAAGCCCACTTATCCAATTTTAATATTTTTAGCCCAACATCATGATTACTTCGGATTAAATAAGCATAATAATAACTTAGCTACGAGACATTAAATTAAAAAGGTTGAACATAACTTACAATGATTAAAAATAGCGTAGCGTTACACGGACAAAATTTCGACTTACACCCTTACAACATTTGCTAACATACCCTTATTATTAGAAATTAAAATTAAAATTAAAATTAAAATTAAAATATATATATATATATATTAGGTATATATTTAGAGAGGATGGATATATGATATATTACGTTCACCAAACTGCGAATTTATAGGCCTGTGAACTGAAAAAGGAGCTCATGCGATCGCATGAGCTTTGCTCTTCAAGTTCATGCGATCGCATGGCCAGCTGGGGAGGCTCACATTTGGTTGTTTTCTTCTGCCGATGGTTTTATAATATAATATAATATATATTAATTTTAAGAATTAATTATATATTATATTATATTCATGTGCATAGTTGACTTGTAATTTTTAGTCCGTTGCGTCGAGCGTTGAGAGTTGACTCTGGTCCCGGTTCCGGATTTTCGAACGTCCTTGCGTACAATTTAATATCTTGTACTTTGCGTTTTGAATCTTGTACTCTTGTAATTTCGAGACGTTTCTTATCAATAATTGGAACCTCTTTGATTGTATTTTGTTCTTTTGAGCTTTTTGGTCGTTTGCGTCTTTAATTCGTCGAATCTGTCTTTTGTCTTCACCTTTTATTATTTAAACGAATATCACTTGTAAATAGAACAATTGTAACTAAAAGCTTGTCTTTCTTGAGGGATATTGCTATGAAATATATGTTCGTTTTTAGCATTATCAAATATTCCCACACTTGAGCGTTGCTTGTCCTCAAGCAATATAGTCTTGAAATACTAGAATCACTTCTTTATTCTTTACACTTTGTACATCAGTGATTTCAATACGGCGGTATAAACAATGGTAGTAACGATGTGGTTTACAGTCACACATGACTATAAAATTTAGATCCATTAAGGAAATTGGATCTTTATGAAAACATTTGATCTTTTTGAAAATTCAATCTAGTTTTTACCCTAGATAAGTTTTCCGGAATAACCCTTCACCGGTGTTTGCAAAATATTTTTGTGTCACCCACTTGCTAACCTTATATTAGGAAAGCAACACATCCAGTATACTTGCTCTGTATATTACCTTTCGGTAAACTACCGTCGGGTTATAAAGGGAAGCGTTGAACAAGCAACTGTTAAGGCAATGTCCCCTGACATGCTTTTAATTATGGTCTATAACGTGTCGGACGCAATTACTATCCTTTGTAGGAGCAATAGTAAAGCTCACCCTTATGATTTTTCGGGCTGGCACAAGGTCCTGTCTTCCACCATGCTATGCAACCACCGTTCTTACGGTTGACACCCGATTTGGTTCAGATGACCTAATGAATTCCAGGTGAATTCCTAGGATTTTACGTTCAATGGTAATGAACGCATTAAAAATGGGTTTTCAGAAAACAAATCGATTTATAATTTGATCAAAATATTTTCTCGTTCAAGCTCGAGTTTAGATATCATTGAATTCCATGAGTTTGAATTCTCAATCTTTAAGGTCAATCTCTAGGATTGAGTAATATTAGGCTTAAAAGCTGATTTTTGATCTTTTAAGGAGATTATCCTTTCTGGGGATCTGATTTATTAGTCTTATCAAGCTAATTTGCACGGTGCCCCCCATTGTACGAGATAAATCCTTCTCATGGTTAGGATAAATCTGACCACTTGGCGTCCCTGTTTTATGCTGAGGTCCGTGGATTTCCTGCTGATTTTAGAGATGACTTTTCTAGATTTTTCATCAACCTACAGCTGGTCTGGACGACAACTTCATGACCTAAATCAAGAAGCGCGTGTCTTTTTCGAAAGACTTTACTTCCTTTTAACGATGGAATTGATTCATCGTGTAGATCCATCTCTTCTTTTCTTTCATCGGGTAAAACAGTTAATTATCATCCAAAACAAAAGTATTTTCAATTATTTGTACAAAAATATGTGATATGTATTTTGAATAACTCGGTGAAAATTTCCCACACTTGACTTTTATTTTCCTTTTTATTGTCCTCTATTCCATTTTAAATGAATTTTAACATTTTGGTTTGTTTCTCAATTTATGTCCTTTCCGAGGTAACAATAATTTCGGTGTTAACACCTAGTTTTATCGTTCATAAATATGTATAAACATGATTTTGAGTTCATTTAATTGAAAATTTTTACTAGAATTGGGTAGTCAGTATATAAGACTAGGGCTGTTCTTTATTATCAGAGAGCACTAGATTCTAATACAACTACTACTTTACTAGTATTTCTAATGGTAACCAAGTGTTTAAAGTAAAAAAAATTTAAAAAATCCGAAAGAATTTAACCCCTTCCCACACTTAAGATCTTGCAATGCCCTCATTTGCAAGAAATCAGTAACAATTTAAATTATTGAGGGTGATTAGCGTAGAAATGATTAAATTTTACCAAAGTTTCCAAACATATTGGCGTTTGTTTGCTGAATGATAAATGGTACATATCATTTGTCCATTCCGTCTGTTGTTACATCACATTTATGTTGTCGTCAAAATCGAAGCTTTTGCTGAACTTAATGCCAGTCTTTAAAAATGCGCTGTTTTACCCTGTTTTGTACAATTTACCATATACATACATACAAATATAAACATGCATGGCAATTTGAAATGGGACTTAATATCCCACTTTCAAATCCTAAATGTGAAATATTAGTACACAATAATAATAAAAATGATAAAGATTACATAAGTATATTCAATAACATAAGTTTAAACATGAATAAGTAAAAAGATAAAAACATAAAAATCATATAAATAACCAAATGGAACTAAATCAGTCTGGATATGGGTTCCAGTTCATCTCGTCAGGTGGGTTCCATTGTTGGTTATAGGTGTTCTGATAGGCTTGATTATAGTCATACCGGTTAAAGGGTGGTCGGATATCGGGGCTGTGTGGCGAAAAATGAGCAGGTCGAGTAGGTACGTAATTATTTGATACCTGATATGATAGCTGGCTCATGATTTGGTGCTGATGAACTAACCAGCTATCATGTTAGCATCGCCTATAATCCTCGTATACTCGCTCGGAGTTCCACTGCTCATACATACTATGTCTGGCCGTGTTCGTCATTGCTTCCTCATCTATACGAACGTGGACGTCAAGAATAGCATCTCGAAAGACATCCCTAATGTCTTCCGCCTCCTCCATTTCCTCGTCTGAGCCTCTCTATACCTGAGGATGAGATCCCTCATAGGATACTGTCTGGTTACGTCTACTTTTCAATACCTTAGCACCCACATAAACTTTCAATCCTAAGGGCTCAACCTGTTCTCTACAAAGCTGTAATGGACCCCCTTGGTTCCTATCAACACCTAAATACTCTCCAATGAGAGTAACAAAAATACCTCCTCCTATTATACTCCCGTCCTACATTCCCTCTACCATTTTAGATAAATAAAAAGCTACACAGTAAGGGATATTGACAAAGCTTCTAGGATCCCGAATACACTTTAGGTAGAATAAATCATGTAAGGTAATTTTTTCTTTATTATGACCTCTCTGTGTAATCGAGTTAGCCAAAAATCTATGAATAATACGAAGCTCGACTCTGTCAATATGTGTATAGGAGTGTCCTCCTGCTCGTGTAAAAACATCAAAATGTGACATACTCCTCCAAATGGCGTCAGCGTCAAAGTTACTATCTACCCTTTCACCATAATGAATCAAATTTGTACAATCGAGTAATAGCAACTCACCAGGAGTATATATCTGTAAGGCCCTGGCCATGTCCAGCATGGACATTCTGTACATCCTACCGCCAAGGATAAACCTAAGAAATCTTCTATCATCTATTCTAATTATATTTGTATCAAGTGATACAGTACTCATCAACTCAACACACCATTCCTTATATACAGGTCTACGAATGGTGAAAAGACGTTCCCAATCTGTAAAAGAAGAACTGCCATACCTTTGAACTAAAAGCTGTCTAACACGGTCAGCTAGACGGACCGTTTCCAAAGGGGCCCAATCGATTACCCTTGGCACCTCTACATTTTTTGTTACCAATTTGAATTTGTTCCTTTGATATGTCTTGTAATCTCTCCATCTCCTATCAAATCTCAGATTAGGATGCAGAGTGTGCTCAGGAATCGTTGGGAATTCTACTGGCGGCCTCATTGGGAATACTATGAATTCATCAACAAACTGTACCGGATCATAATAAGATACGTGCTGATCAGGCTGTTGTTGTTGTTCCTGTTGTGGTTCTTGTTCGTGTTGCATTTCTGGTTCTGGTTCTGGTGCTGGTCGTCTAGATGATGATGCTCCAGAACCTCCAGTATCGGCTTTCTGCAAAACACATTAAACACAAAATTTGTGCATCCAAATATGCATTAGTGTTAGCAAAATAACAACTTAAAACAATCACTATAACATGTTAAATCAAAATTAAACTTATACACATTTTCACAATTTTTCACAATTCTACACTTTTCAAATAAGCAAATTTGAGAATGTATACAAAGTTCATAAGCTTTTAACTCAAATAACATGTCAAAATATTCATTACTAATAATTAAACAAGTCTCAAATGGCAAATATATCAAATTAATCAAGTTCATGAATTTTGAACTTAAAAAGTCCACTTTAATCTCCAAAAATCATGTTTAGGATCAATGTTTGGATCATTTAACTATCTAAACATGTTACACTACTCAATTTAGCAATAATTCATGACAAAAATTGGCCATAACCTGTTTATATCAAAAAGCCCCAAATTGCTCAAGAACACAAACCCTAGATTTCTAAAAATTTTGAAGTTTTTGGCTTCAAATCATGTTAAATAGCATCAATCTAGGTTATACATGCATATAATACTAACAATTTAACACTAATTACACTAGAAATTAACAAAATTGCATTAGGTAAAAAATTGGTAATTATCACAAAAACTAGGAATTTATAGAGTTTAGGGGTGTAATTTTTACCATTTTGCTGAAGAATGAGAATCTAGGCATGATTAGAGCAAGAAAAATGACGAATTGCGGTGGAAAATTGCGAATTATAGAGGTGATTTGGGAGTGTTTTCGTATGTGTTGTGTGTTTTGTGTGTTGAAGAACAGAACAGGCGACTGCTTGTATCAGGCCTGATTTTACTCCCCATGCGATCGCATGGAAACAAAGGCCTAACTCCATGCGATCGCATGGAGCCCCGGGTACAGTACTTTTGCATATTTTTTTTTATAAAACCTTATACTTTATAAAACTTATAATTAATTAAATTCTAAAAATTTTGTTTTCCTTTAGGAGCGAGGGTGTTTCGGATCGTTGTCCTAGTCCGTCCCTCGACAAAAATTTAAAATTTGTCAATTTAAAGCGCGGTTTTAAAAGTAAAGATTTTTGGATTTTTTTAATGTTTTTGGCATACTTTAATTCAATAAGATTAAAAATAATGAAAATAAAGTTCTCGTCTCTCCCTCGGGTAAAGCAATTTCGGTTCAACGACCTAGTCTTCAACTCACGACGAATTTTAAAAATCATATTTTTAACTTAGCAAAATAAAGTAAATTTTTGTTTTTAAATTCACACCAAACTTAAATTTAAAATATGCATAAAATTAAAAATTCACACCAAACTTAAATAAAAATTCATATTATAAATTCACACCAAACTTATATTATATTTTTGTTTTTATACATACAAAATTATATTAAAAAGATTAATTTTTCAAATATTTACAATTTTAAATATATTGATTTTACAAAGTTCAAAATATTAATTTAACATTTATATATTAATTTTAAAAACATGGTAAAAAAATAAAATTAAAAATCTTTTTGGCTTTTATCCCACTTTAATCAATCAAATATTATCAAAAATATGCGCCCCTCTTTTCGGTAAAGTAATTTCGGTTCCATGACCTAATTTAACTCATGACGAATTTTTGAAATATTTTGGGTTGATTGATTAAAAATATTTATACCTTAAGAATAAACGTTAAATTTCGCAGTGATGTAATAAATTTTTGTATGATATCAATAATTTCGGTCGCCAAACCTAATTTTATTCAATACCAATTTAATACTTTATAGCGAATAAATTAGCGTTTATTATCAAAAGGTTAAAAATAAAAATAAAAAAATAAAAACTGTACAGACTTACCTGTGAGATAGTATTCTTAGTTATATGATCTATCCTATTCATAAGATAGTCAATTTAATTGGTTTTCCATAGCTACATAGGCGTAACCTCGAGCATTCAGTGTTTTTTCTTCTAAACATATGAACAGTCCGTCTCTGCATAAAGTAACAAATTCGGTGTTTGAATAGGTTTGATTATTTGAACATTTACCTCCATGTGACCATTTTCCGCATTTGTGACATCTTTCTAGGTGTCGTGCTCTTCTTTTTGCTGCGGATTTTGATTTTTCTTTACCAAATTGTAACTTATTATCGTCGCATCTGGATTCTTTTCTTACTCCGTCCAATCTTTCTCTGATTACTGATACTATTTCACTCGAAAGTGTGTCATTATTACGTTTAGTGATCAAGTCGTGTAGCATTAGACCATGGTTTAGTTCACAGGAAGTCTTTATTTCGTAAAAACCTAAAAAAAATAAAAATTCAGAATGGGGGGAGAAGACTAGTTCTTTAGGGTCTGCTAGGGAAAGACCATTCGGGTTCCATTTTCGAGAACTACACGAAAACAGATAATCTAACTCTAACAGAAATATATAAAATCCTTAAAAGACTTGATTCTCCCCACACTTAGTTAGCTGTGGTATCGAAATTGTGATTAACTTCGTTGTCGACTTTCATCGGACTATCTATGTAATGTTTAACTCTGTGACCATTAACTTTAAATTCAATTCCATTTGAATTTATTAATTCTATCGTTCCGTATGGGAAAACTCTTTTGACTATGAATGGTCCAGACCATCTTGATTTCAATTTTCCAGGAAATAGCTTGAATCGTGAATTGAAAAGAAGAACTCTGTCTCCTTCTTTAAATTTTTTTGAACTTCTGATTCTTTTATCATGCCATTTCTTCGTTCTTTCTTTATAGATTAATGAATTTTCGTATGCTTCATGTCTTAATTCTTCTAATTCGTTTAGTTGACTTAATCGTAGACGTCCAGCTTCATGTAAATCAAGATTACATGTCTTCAAAGCCCAAAATACTTTGTGTTCAATTTCTACTGGAAGATGACATGCTTTTCCGTAGACGAGTTTAAAAGGTGTGGTTCCAATTGGAGTTTTGTAGGCTGTTCTAAAAGCCCAGAGTGCATCCTCCAATTTAATGGACCATTCCTTCGGATTTGATCCAACGGTTTTCTCTAGAATACGTTTTAAAGCTCGGTTGGTATTTTCAACTTGTCCACTTGTTTGTGGATGATATGCGGTGGAGATTTTATGAGTTACTCCATATCTTTTGAGAACTTTCTCAAGTTGATTATTACAGAAATGAGTACCCCGATCACTTATTAAAGCTTTCGGTGTTCCAAACCTTGCAAAAAGACGTTTTAAAAAGTTGACTACAACTCGTGCATCATTAGTTAGGAGAGCTTGTGCTTCCGCCCATTTAGATACATAATCAATGGCTACGAGAATATAGAGATTATTATGAGATTTTGGAAATGGACCCATAAAGTCAATACCCCAAATGTCAAATACTTCACATACTTGAATGACATTTTGTGGCATTTCATCACGTTGACTTATTTTTCCGGCCCTTTGACAAGCATCACAGGATTTGCAAAGAAGGTGTGCGTCTTTGTAAATTGTAGGCCAATAGAATCCAGCATCATAAATTTTTCTTGCTGTTAGTTGAGGCCCATAGTGCCCTCCTGTTGGTTCTATGTGACAATGGTTTAAAATTTTACTAGCTTCATCTCCGAATACACATCGGCGTATTATTCCATCGGGACAACTTTTAAACAGATGTGGATCTTCCCAAAAATAGTGTTTTATATCACTGAAGAATTTCTTTCGTTTTTGGTACGATAATCCTTTTTCAAGGAATCCACATACTAAGTAGTTTGCATAGTCTGCAAACCATGGTATTTCATTATAATCTATCTTCAATAGATATTCATCAGGAAAGTTGTCTTGTATGGCCGATTCATTTAGAACTTCTAATTCAGGATTTTCAAGACGAGAAAGATGATCAGCGGCGAGATTTTCTGCTCCTCTTTTATCTCGGATTTCAATATCGAATTCTTGTAAGAGTAAGATCCAACGGATTAATCTTGGTTTGGCATCTTGTTTCGAAAATAGGTATCTAAGAGCAGAATGGTCGGTATAGACCACCGTTTTTGCTAGAACGAGATATGAACGAAATTTGTCAAAAGCAAAGACAATAGCAAGGAGTTCTTTTTCAGTAGTTGTATAATTTGTTTGTGCTCCTTGTAACGTCTTACTAGCATAATATATAGGTTGAAATTGTTTTTCAATCCTTTGTCCAAAAACGGCTCCCATTGCAAAATCACTTGCATCGCACATTAGTTCAAATGGTAGATTCCAATTTGGTGTTATCATGATCGGCGCATTAGTGAGTTTCTCTTTAAGAATATTAAAAGATTTGATACATTCATCTGAAAAGATGAATGGAGCATCTTTTTCTAGGAGTTTATTCATAGGAGTGGCAATTTTAGAAAAATATTTTATGAAACGTCGGTAAAAACCGGCATGCTCTAGAAAACTCCTAACTCCTCTAACATTGGTGGGATGCGGAAGTTTAGCAATTACATCTACTTTAGCTCTATCCACTTCAATTCCTTCTTTTGAAATTTTATGTCCAAGAACGATGCCTTCTTTAACCATGAAATGGCATTTCTCCCAATTAAGAACTAGATTTGATTGTTCGCATCTAATAAGCATTCGTTCCAGATTAACTAGACATGATTCAAATGTATCACCGAAGACTGAAAAGTCATCCATGAAAACTTCCATGCATTCTTCTATCATGTCGTGAAAAATCGCCATCATGCACCTTTGAAAGGTTGCAGGGGCGTTGCAAAGTCCAAATGGCATGCGTTTGTAAGCAAAAGTACCATAAGGGCACGTGAATGTGGTTTTCTCTTGATCTTCGGGTGCTATTGGAATTTGAAAGTATCCAAAAAATCCATCAAGAAAACAATAATAACTATTTCCGGCTAATCTTTCCAACATTTGATCAATGAAAGGTAAGGGAAAGTGATCTTTTCTGGTGGCGTCATTTAATTTTCTATAATCAATACATACACGCCATCCTGTTACAGTCCTTGTAGGAATAAGCTCATTTTTTTTCATTTGTAATGACAGTCATGCCACTCTTCTTAGGCACGCATTGAACTGGGCTTACCCATGGACTATCAGAGATTGGATAAATTAAACCTGCATCTAGCAGTTTAATAATTTCTTATTTAACTACATCTTGCATATTCGGATTTAGTCTTCGTTGGCGTTGCACATACGTTTTATGACCTTCTTCCATAAGAATTTTATGTGTGCAATACGAAGGACTTATTCCTTTAATATCATGAATCTTCCATGCAATGGCTGGTTTATGAGCTTTCAACACAAAAATGAGTTGAGATTTCTCATTTTTAGTAAGAGAAGACGATATTATTACAGGTAATTCAGATTCACCATGTAAATAAGCGTATTCCAAATGGTTTGGAAGTGGCTTTAACTCTAATGTCGGTGGTTCTTCTATCGATGATTTATATCGATATCTGTCTTCTTCTTTTAGCATTTGAATTTCTTCTGTTGTTGGTTCATATCCATTAGCTATTAGTGTAGCTAACATTTCAGCTTCATCAATTGGTTCATTACCTTCTCCTAAAGAACATTCTCCTGTTCCTTGTAATTCTGGAAATTCTTCTAATAATTCTGCATGTGAATCTATAGTTTGAATATATAACATGTATCATCTGCAGATTGCGGTTGTTGCATTGCTCTATCAACTGAAAAGGTAACACTCTCGTCCTCTATACTTAGGGTAAGTTTCTTACTGAACACGTCTATCATTGCTTTAGCCGTGTTTAAGAATGGTCTTCCTAATATGAGAGGAACTTGAGAATCTTCTTCCATGTCCAGAACAACAAAATCTACTGGAAATACTAAAGTACCAACTTTAACTAGCATGTTCTCCATTATCCCTCTAGGATATTTTATTGATCGATCGGGTAGTTGTATGCTTATTCTTGTTGGTTTCAATTCTCCAAGGTCTAGTTTAGTGTATAGTGAAAACGACATTAAATTTATACTAGCACCTAAGTCTGCCAATGCTTCTATTGAACTAAGACTACCCAGAAAATATGGAATTGTGAAACTTCCTGGATCAGATAGTTTTTCTGGTATCTTATTCAACAGCACTGCTGAACAATTAGTATTCATAGTAACAGCCGAGAGTTCTTCCATTTTCTTTCTATTCGAGATTAGATCTTTCAGAAATATAGCATATCTAGGCATTCCTGAAATCACATCAATGAAAGGAAGATTTACATTTATCTGTTTAAACATATCCAAGAATTTGGATTGCTTGGCTTCAAGTTTCTCTTTTTTCATTTTACTTGGGTAAGGAAGTGGTGGTTGGTATGGTTTAACATAAGGTTTATCCTTAGCTGTGTTATCTTCATTAACCTTTTCAACTACCAGTTCTTTTTCCTTATCTTGTTCAGGTTGTGGTTCTTGTGGATTAGGAATAGCTTCATCAGAAGTTACAGGTATTTCAGGTGGTTTAAGTGTTGTACCACTTCTTGTGGTAATGGCTTTAGCTGTTTCATTCCGGGGGTTAGCATTTGTATCACTAGTAAACTTCCCGGTTTTCTTTCACCTATTAACCTTGCTAGGTTACTTACTTCTTGTTCCAAATTTTGAATAGAAGCTTGTTGATTTCTAAATGCTTGAGCATTTTGTTCATTAGTTTGTTTCTGAGATGTAAAAAACTGCGTTTGAGTTTCAACTAGCTTCGTCATCATATCTTCTAAATTCGGCTTTTTATCATCGGTTTGTGGTGGTTTGTTTTGAAAATTAGGTCTTTGCTGGTTGTAAGTATTATTGGATACTTGTTGATTGTTAGGACCTTGTTGGTTGTTATATGGAATATTTCGATTATAGTTCTGGTTTTGATTGTAGATCGGTCTTGGCGGTTGATAATTATTCTGATATTTATTTCCAGGCCTTTGGTTTATGTATGAAATATTCTCTCTTTGTTCCATTGTTAATTCAATACTAAGACAATCTTTTGTCAAATGTGGTCCTCCACACTACTCACAACTAATTCGTATTGAGTGGATATCTTTAGTCATCTTTTCCATTCGTCTCTCGATAGCATCTATCTTTGCAGAAATGGAATCTAAGTCATGGCTAGAATCGGCTCTAGCTGCTTTAGATGATCTAACGATATCTTTTTCTTGGTGCCACTCATGTGAGTGGGAAGCAGTGTTATCAAAAATTTTGTAAGCATCAGTTTTGGTTTTTTCATAATGGAACCACCAGCTGCAATATCTATGTCTTTCCTTGTAGTGATGTCGCATCCTTGGTAGAATATTTGTACTATTTGACAGGTATCTAAACCATGTTGCGGACATCCTCTTAATAACTTTCCAAATCTTGTCCACGCCTCATATAGAGTTTCATTTGGCTTATGTGTGAACGTAACAATTTCTCCTTGAAGTCTTACGGCTTTAGATGCCGGAAAGAATTGTTTAAGAAATTTTTCAACTAAAACGTCCCATGTATCGATCGCCCCTTCAGGTAACGATTCCAACCAATCTTTGGCTTCTCTCTTTAAAGTCCAGGGAAATAACATGAGATATATCTGTTCATCCTCAACTTCTCTTATTTTAAATAGTGTGCAGATCCTATTAAAGGTACGAAGATGTTCATTTAGATCTTCCTTCGGCGCACCACTAAATTGGCATTGATTAGTCACCATATGTAGAATTTGTCCTTTGATTTCATAATCTGGCGCATTAATGTCTGGATGAGTAATTGCGTGACCTTGGCCAGTGCGTTTAGCTCTCATTCGGTCTTCCATACTTAAAAGTTCCAGATTTTCCGTGATTGAATTTGTTGAATCTGAATCACTAGAGGATTCTGATTTAATGGTTCGTTCCTCAACAATCTCTGTTTGAATGATTGGTGGTTCCGGAGGAAAATTTAATGGTTCAGGATCTATGAATTGTCCCTGAATATTATCTGGATTCTCAATTGTGAGGTCGGGTTCAAAAAATGGATTATCGGAAATTTGAATTGGAGTACTTGGTCGACTGGATGACGATTCTAAAGGAAACTCAACGGCGGTAATATTTGCTAGATGTCTTGATCTAGTTACAGGTGGTGAACGTCTTGCTCGGTGCATTCACTGAATATCCTATTAGTTTTTAAAAGGAAAGAAAAATTATATAAGTTATCCAATTAATAGACTTTTCTGATTTTGCCCACGTTTCGAATAGCCAAAAGATGCAGCAGAGGGGCAGGATTCGTTTGGTCTCAATATAATTGAGGACTGTTTGGCTCCAATAACCCGGTCCACGTACAAATCCAACTATTACTACGAACCAGAAAATTTTGATGTCTATCAATTTAACCACTTAAAATAAATTTTCGTAATTTTATAGAGTAGAAAAAATTCTAAGTCCTAAAAACTAGAATGACGAGAAATAAGAAAGAAAAAGAGCGCGTCGAAAAAGGTCGAAAAAGAAAAGATCGAAAAATGAAAGGCGTCTAAAAATAAGAAAGAAAAAGAAAAAAAAAATGACTATAAAACTTAAAAAAAAAAAAAAACTCAACTAACCCAACCTTATTACTATCTCTAACTTAAAATTATAATCGCAAATTGAGATTACTAATTGGAATGATAATTGATACATAGGTAAAAGGTGTCTAAAAATATTAAAGCTTACAGGAAAAACTATATCCCAAATGGCAATATCTCAAAAAGGTATTAAAACTTAAAAAAAACGTCGCAGAATTCTAAAGCACTTAAATCTTAGTCTAAAGAAAAAGCACTTAAGGGATTTTACGGCAAAGCCTAAAAATCTAGAAATAAAAATAACTATGGCAAAAACTATGAATTAAAAATAAATACGAGCAAAAATTACAAAAGTTACGCTAAAACAATTAAAAAGGGATAAAATATAAAAATATACTAAAAGTTGTAAAAAGTACAATTTTTATAAAAATATTATTTTTATATTATTTATTTTATAAAACTATTAATTTTATATTTTATAAATCTAATTAAACTTAAAAATACAAATTAAATAAATAACTAATCTAACCTAATTAGGGTTTAAATATAATAATAATAATTATAAACCGTAATTGATGCAGTACTCAGTCAACTGTGGCGTGTCAGACGGGCTCATGCGATCGCATGAGTCCTAAGTTATCCAGCCATGCGATCGCATGGGCTAGGGTTTCGGGCCACAGAGTGGGCTGCTACAGTACCGGACTTGAGTGTTTTTATTTTTTTTTATATTTTTTTATTTTTTTGCTTTGTTGAATTTTCTGTTTTATATATTTATGTAATATATTTATATAAATTAAATAAAACTTATATTTTTATAAAATAAAGATAAATAAACTTTTATAGAACTTAAATATTTAACAAACTCTTAAAAATATTTATATTTTTGTTTTCTTTTTATATTTTCGAATATATTAAAACGTATTTTTACAAAAGCGTAAATTTTTTTTTTTTATATTAGTGTTGTGCTTCCGGCTTTTAAGCTAGACGGATCCCCGGCAGCGGCGCCAAAAATACTTGATGTTATGCGAGGTGTATATAAAATAGCTTAAATTTTACTAGGAAATACTATTAAATACGATACAATTTTACACAAGATATTTATTTATTTATTGAATGGATATACTTAAACCTTGCTACAACACTTATAGGCAGTGTACCTAATCGTACAGTAGTGTAGTTTTTAGTAAGTCCGGTTCGTTCCACAGGGAAAATCTTTTAATCAAAGCTTAACGCTATATTAGTTTAATTTATAAAAATACGAATATATATAAGTAATATTATTATTTTAAAAGGGGGGTTTTTACCGTTTAATGACCGGTTTGTCGATTTTAAAACTTTAGTCGCAGTTAAAATAAAATGTAAAATATTAAATAAATAAAAGACTTAATTTAAAGCGTAAAGTAAATAACGATAATGAAATTGCGATAAATAAAAGTGCGATAAAATAAACTTGCGATAATTAAAAAGTACGATAATTAAAATTGCAATTAAATATAATAACAATAAATAAAAGTGCGATAATTAGAAGTGCAATTAAATATAAAATAAAGGAAATTAAATATGAAATAAAAGAATTATGCTTATTTAAACTTTCCGTAATCATGATGTTTGACGTGTTGATTTTAGTTTTATGCCCATGGGTTAATTGTCCTTTGTCCTGGATTATTTAATATGTCTGTCTGGTTTTTTGTCCATAACAGTCCATCAGTCATAAATATAAAGTGCGAGTGTCCTCGTCAAATTATCCTTATACCCGAAGTTTAAATATTCCAACTAATTGGGGACTTAAACTGTAACAATATTTTAATACTTTGTTTAATAATTACACCAGGATGTCGACTGAGTGTAACCCAAGGTTTTAATACTTTGTTATCAATTATGCCAAGTGTCCTTGTACATAATTTCACCCCTGTTTTAATAATTCTAGTGGCTATTAATCCATTCCCGTGTCCGGTTAAATGAACGATTATTCGTACATATAAATATCCCGCCCATCGTGTCCGATTGAGTGTATATGGTTATTTATAGGGACATCCAATTGTAAATCTTTATATTAACATTAACAAACTATCATTTAGTTAAACAAATATAAAGCCCATTAATAGCCTATAGTCTAATTTTCACAAGTGTCGTTCTTTTGTCCAAATCCCAATTATGGTACAAAGCCCACTTACCCAATTTTAATATTTTTAGCCCAACATCATGATTACTTCGTATTAAATAAGCATAATAATAACTTAGCTACGAGACATTAAATTAAAAAGGTTGAACATAACTTACAATGATTAAAAATAGCGTAGCGTTACACGGACAAAATTTCGACTTACACCCTTACAACATTTGCTAACATACCCTTATTATTAGAAATTAAAATTAAAATTAAAATTAAAATATAAATATATATATATATATTAGGTATATATTTAGAGAGGATGGATATATGATATATTACGTTCACCAAACTGCGAATTTATAGGCCTGTGAACTGAAAAAGGAGCTCATGCGATCGCATGAGCTTTGCTCTTCAAGATCATGCGATCGCATGGCCAGCTGGGGAGGCTCACATTTGGTTGTTTTCTTCTGCCGACGGTTTTATAATATAATATAATATATATATTAATTTTAAGAATTAATTATATATTATATTATATTCATGTGCATAGTTGACTTGTAATTTTTAGTCCGTTGCGTCGAGCGTTGAGAGTTGACTCTGGTCCCGGTTCCGAATTTTCGAACGTCCTTGCGTACAATTTAATATCTTGTACTTTGCGTTTTAAATCTTGTACTCTTGTAATTTCGAGACGTTTCTTATCAATAATTGGAACCTATTTGATTGTATTTTGTTCTTTTGAGCTTTTTGGTCGTTTGCGTCTTTAATTCGTCGAATCTGTCTTTTGTCTTCACCTTTTATTATTTAAATGAATATCACTTGTAAATAGAACAATTGCAATTAAAAGCTTGTCTTTCTTGAGGGATAATGCTATGAAATATATGTTCGTTTTTAGCATTATCAAATATTCCCACACTTGAGCGTTGCTTGTCCTCAAGCAATATAGTCTTGAAATACTAGAATCACTTCTTTATTCTTCACACTTTGTACATCAGTGATTTCAATACGGCGGTATAAACAATGGTAGTAACGATGTGGTTTACAGTCACACATGACTATAAAATTTAGATCCATTAAGGAAATTGGATCTTTATGAAAACATTTGATCTTTTTGAAAATTCAATCTAGTTTTTACCCTAGATAAGTTTTCCGGAATAACCCTTCACCGGTGTTTGCAAAATATTTTTGTGGGCTTGGTGGGTTTCAGATTTGAAAATTTTAGCTTAAAACTTGTGGTTTTGTGTCACTCACTTGCTAACCTTATATTAGGAAAGCAACACATCCAGTATACTTGCTCCGTATATTACCTTTCGGTAAACTACCGTCCGGTTATAAAGGAAAGCGTTGAACAAGCAACTGTTAAGGCAATGTCCCCTGACATGCTTTTAATTATAGTCTATAACGTGTCGGACGCAATTACTATCCTTTGTAGGAGCAATAGTAAAGCTCACCCTTATGATTTTTCGGTCTGGCACAAGGTCCTGTCTTCGACCAAGCTATGAAACCACCGTTCTTACGGTTGACACCCGATTTGGTTCAGATGACCTAATGAATTCCAGGTGAATTCCTAGGATTTTACGTTCAATGGTAATGAACGCATTGAAAATGGGTTTTCAGAAAACAAATCGGTTTATAATTTGATCAAAATATTTTCTCGTTCAAGCTCGAGTTTAGATATCATTGAATTCCATGAGTTTGAATTCTCAATCTTTATGGTCAATCTCTAGGATTGAGTAATATTAGGCTAAAAAGCTGATTTTTGATCTTTTAAGGAGATTATCCTTTCTGGGGATCTGATTTATTAGTCTTATCAAGCTAATTTGCACGGTGCCCCCCATTGTACGAGATAAATCCTTCTCATGGTTAGGATAAATCTGACCACTTGACGTCCCTGTTTTATGCTGAGGTCCGTGGATTTCCTGCTGATTTTAGAGATGACTTTTCTAGAATATAATATAATAGTTGAAATTATAAAATATAATATAAGCATTAGAATTAAATATGTAAAATGTGATACAAAATAATATACAGAATAATTAAGTTGCTATTAAAATGATTATATATATATATATATATATATATATATACATGGTTTCTATAATTAATTAATATTATATGTATAATACTATATATATATATATATATATATATATATATATATATATATATATATATATATATATATATATATATATATATATATATATATATATATATGAAATAAATAAGTATTATATAATCAATATGTGTTATTATGTATATTAGATGTTATTAAAAACTACATACTTAATAATATGTAATATCAATCTATTAAATTACAAAAAGGTAAAATATAATTGCCATATTGATAATAATAGTACTTTCATTAAAATAAAGATTTATATTAATATCAGTATCAATATTATTATTAATATTATTATATAGATATGAAATTTGATACATTAAAGTTGTTATAATTATTACTAATATTAGTGTTACTATTATTATTATACTTGGTGGTAAATTATGATTTTTGTCATTTTTTTATTTCATTATTATTATTAAAACTAATAGTTAATATTAATATTTGTATAATTAATATTATTATTATTATGTTTCTTTATATATTTAATGTACAAATATATATATATATATAGTTATACAGATAAAGATATATATAAATACATATACATATGCAAATTACAGTGATAAATAGATATAGATAGATACATGAATACAGATAAATAAATAAATACGGTATATATAAATATAAATACGATATATACATAAATAAAAATAAATAAATAAATACGTAATCTGTTTTGTATCATTATCAATCTGTAGGAGATTTTGGATTCTGTCTTTAAATCTATACTAGAACGATTCCAATATCAGAAATATCCAAAATCAATTTGCAATCACTTTCACCTTTTTTTTTCTATACTGGATGAATTAATTCTGTCGACCATCAATTTAGTTTATAAACGATCGATTTCAGTGACAAGTGATACCAATAAACCTCACATTATCATTTATCAATCACAAACACCTTCACCAGTCTTTATTTAATCGAAAATTAAACAGAAAAATAGGAAAACCAGGTCGTACCCTGTTCTTGAACTCATTTTGTTCGAATCTTGATTTCAAAATCATTTTCAAAAAGTAATAATGCAATTTTGTTAGGAATCATTTAAGTAAACTATCTGCAAAAGATTATCTTCCAATTCTTTATATTTAATCTGAATTTTTGAGTCAAAGTTTTAATTCAAAAAGTCAACTGATTTGTTCATGAAGAAATTCGAATTTGTTTGAATGATTCAAGTTAAATTAATGATTCCTAAAGTTTGTAAGTATGATTTTAAACACAATTCAAGTAGTAATCTTTATCTAAAATAGCCCAAAATTCATAATTCACATTTAAGTTCATGATGTTCTTGACTGTTAATAGCAACAGCTCAAATTCGAAATCAAATCCAAATTCTATAAATGTAGTATTGTTAGGGATCTTTTACTCAAACTATTTGAAAAGTTTCAGCCTTCAATTATCTGAATTGAAGTCGAATTTTGGAGTCAAAGATTGAACATAAAAAGTCAACTGTTTTATTTATTAAGAAATTTGAATTAGTTTTGTTGTTTCTGAATCAGTTGAGGATTCACAAAGTTTTTAAGAAGGATTTCAAGTCTTTTTCGTTAAGGAATCGAGGCCTAAAACGTTTTAAAATTCAAATTTGAATTAGAGTTCTTCGTGTTCATGAACAAACTGTTACAACTTCTATTTTTAATTCATTTTTGTTTTAATTGATTTCAAACGCAGACAATTGATTTTGTTTCAGTTTAGGATTCTAAAGGCAACATTTAATTTGTTCCTATGGCTAGTTTATGATTTATGGTCAAATAATTTTGTGAGGAAGATGATGATAAGGGAAACAGACATATACGGGTTATATATATATTTAGGTAGCAATTTAATTCAAAAAAACAGATTTGGTCTAATGGTTAAGGGTTGATAGTGTGAGCGAGAGGTCTTGGGTTCGAGCCCGGCTTGGTGCATTTTTTTTATAAAGACTTATTGGAGGTAGTTTTCAATTATTATTATTATTATTATTATTATTATTATCATTATTGTTATTATTATTATTAGTATTGTTATTGTAATTGCTATTATTAGTAATTATAACTGTTATTAAATATACTAAGATTAAGACTATAATTGTTATTATTACTAATATTATTATCATTATCATTACTAGTATTATCACTACATATTATTATTATTATCATTATTAATTTTATAAGACTAATATTAATATAAGAATTATTGTTATTATTGTTATGATTAATATTATTCGTATTATTATTAATTATTGTTATTATTATTTGTATTATTATTATTATCACTAGTATTAAAATGATTAATAAGATTATTGTTATCATCACTATTAAATTAGTAATATTATCATAATCATAGTTATTATTAATCATTATGATTGACATTAGTATTATTATTAATATTATCATTTCCATTAATATGACTATCATTAACAAGTACTGTTATTATTACTAATATAAGTATTAGTTACCAATTATTATTATTGTTATCATAACCCTAGTTACAATTATAATTATTGTTATTATTATTATTATTACCAATATTATTATCAAAATAAGTATTATTATTAAGTAATATGATTATTAATATTATCTTTTTTAATATCACAAACTACTTTTTTAAACAGATAAATATTTTGTACATAACATATACTTATTACATATACTAAAATTATATTCAAATTTCACATAACTAAATATATCAAACCTATTAATATTAGTTACATAAATACATACATAAAAATAACAAAACTATCGATTTTTAAAAAATATAACATTTAAACAATTATGTATATAAATATGGATATATTAATATAACTATATAAATATTAACCATTTTAAATATATACCCAAATTAAATATACATAATATATAAATTAAAGATATAATAAATAAATTTGTTCAGTTATGATCATATATTTTAATATATATATATATATATATATATATATATATATATATATATATATATATATATATATATATATATATATATATACAAATGATATAAGTTCGTGAATCCGAGGCCAACCCTTCATTGTTCAGTTGTTCAATACCGTCATATGTATTTTTACTACAAAATACAATATAGTGAGTTCATTTGATTCCCTTTTACTCTTTACATTTTTGGGTTCACATGCGCTGTTTTTATAACTGTTTTACAAATGCTTTATTAAATACTTGAGATGCTTTTATAAATGTTTGACGAAATAGACACAAGCAAAACATTCCTCGAATGAATTATTATGCAGACAGAAGTTCTGTGGATTATTATTGAATTAGTTGGATGTGATAATTGCCACTAATTGTTGTGAATATTTCCCCTTGATTATTATTGCTTGGTTACCTAAGAATTAGAAAACGGGTATGGCACTAATTCACGCGAATCCTAAAGGTAGCTACCAGGTTTAACACCCCTGCCCAGAATGTTCACTTGACAGAAGAGCTAGTGGGCGTGGTTTTTAGTACTTCGAAGTTTATATATTATACAGACGAGATGTTCTGTTTTGAGGATATTATTGATGCGCATTATATGTTAAGGTCGGTTACCAAGCCAAGCGATGAAAGAAAAGTGAATGTTATGTATCGAGAGAATGATTTTATACACAGGTTATGTGTATGTTATTTTTGTGCACGAGATATGTGTACGGTTAGTAAAATCGCGAGGCAACCTACGGGGGAGAAAAGGATACGAACCTACTCTGCCAAGCATTATGAAAAATGGTTTCGTACACGAGATAGGTGTACTGTATTTAAATCTTATGGTCTATCAAAATGATGAATTTTATTGTTTATGATAAACATATGAACTCAATAAACCTTTTGGTTGACACTTTAAAGCATGTTTATTCTCAGGTAATAAAGAAATCTTCCGCTGTGCATTTGCTCATTTTAGAGATATTACTTGGAGTCATTCATGACATATTTCAAAATACGTTGCATTCGAGTCTTTGAGTTCATCAAAATTATTATTAAGTCAATTATAGTTGGATGTATTATGAAATGGTATGCATGCCGTCAACTTTCGATGTAAAGAAAGTTTGTCTTTTAAAAACGAATGCAATGTTTGTAAAATGTATCATTTAGAAGTCAAATACCTCACGATGTAATCAACTATTGTGAATCGTTTATAATCGATATGAACGGATCCTTTCAGTTGGTATCAGAACGGTGGTCTTAGCGAACCATGTCTTGCATTAGTGTGTCTAACGGATAGTTATTAAGACGCATTAGTGAGTCTGGGCTTCGACCTTAGCTGCATGTCAAAAAGTTTTGCTTATCATTTCATGTCGGAAAATTACCTACTTATCATCCTTAGGAAATTAACTACTTATCATCCTTAGGAAATTACCTGCTTATCATTCTTAGTCTAGACACATCTTACTGCATTAATTGCATAAATAGTGTATAGACAAAATTCATATCTTAGCGTATCTGTTACTGTAAACTTTGCCTGACATATTCCGTAAATTCCTCAGTAATCTACGAAATCTTTTATTCTATATATAAAGATATAGATATTCTATGTAATTAGAATACCATTCGATAGCCGAAAATCATTTCATATCGAAAAATCCTTTATTCAATCGTATGAAATGAAACTCGCCACTAGTTCAAGTTCCTCGGATTCCGACAGCTATTCCGATATGGAAACACACTTAAGCTCTGGAAGTAGTATAACCGGAATGGATCAACAAATCAGTCATCACCAATTCTAGATGAATTGGGGATGGGTTCGTAGTCGACTTAATCAATGGAGACACGAAGAAGGCGATCCCTTCCACCAACCGAATTCACCTCTTGGTGAAGAACCTGAAGCACTTACCGGCGAACCAGTCCGAAACACTATATTCACCCTCATTTCCAGGATATCTCGCAGTGAT